>NC_056733.1:1940189585-1940354585 GCF_019279795.1 Protopterus annectens | reverse complement strand
GATTCTGAACAAGGAGCAACAATAGTCTAATACTAGAAGGATGAGAGAAAATAAATATTGTAGAACTGAGTTAAGATTGTCAACACTATACATCAAATTTTATTATGCGAAAATAAAATTACAGAAGTTGAGCTTCAGCTGCTGCTTAGCTTTGAATGCATTTGAAAAAAAAACTGGTATCAGCATAAAAGACTTGAAATCTGCATATCCAAAATGTATTGAATAAAGCTGTATATCCAAAAACAAATGTAGAAATAAATATAAATATTTGACTTTAAGATTGATCTAATAGCCAGAAGTATGTAGCTTCTCTTTTTTCTGTAACTGAAACTGCATTTTATTGAGTACTGGAAAACAAATATGATAGGAGTCATTTGTTGGATTCCTGAAAATATATTATAATTGTTATTTCTTTATTTCTTTATTTTTATTTCTTTATTTGTTTATTATTAAATAAAATAGTTTTATAGTCATTGTGTAACTGCAAGTCTTGTTACAGGGCTCAATATAGAGATTGTTGCAGATATATCTTCATGCAGATCAAGAGAAACCTGATGATGAAAAGAAAACCAAAGCCGAAGATAGGGAAATGATGGTTTAAATACTGTCTTACTTTGATAATTTGCTGATGATGAAAATGTCCCAAACTGTAATGAAGAGATCAGCCAAAGTTTTCTCATTTACAGCATTACAGAAAAATGTTCAAAACTTTTAATTTGATAAATTCACTCACAAGCTAGCTAACAACACAATAGAAGTTTCAGAATGGTAGAAATTCTTTGAGATATTTCATATTTCAGTTTTAAAATTAACAAAAATGTATACTAAAGTCAACAAGAAAATGATTTGCCATTAAAGTATCATCAGTCTTTAAAAGAGTGAATAATTAAATTTGATATCTCACATAAAAATTACAAATGTCCATAAATGTTAACTAAGTATATTCTACCATTATCAGAGTGCTAATATCAGTCTTAACAGAACTGCATTGGCAGAACCAGTGATCACAGTATTTCAGTCCTTCTCATAACATCCTTTCATCATTAGTAAGGCATTCATTAAAAGGAAGGCATGCTGTTACATGCTGATGCAGTTGCAAAAATGATGGGTCTGACATTGTACACAATAGAAGATATTTAAAATGCTATTAGAGTTTTTAAACAGTATATGTGTACACAAAAAAAGAGATTTTGTTATTTAATATAGATATAACCGGTATCATTTAGAATTAACTTGTTAAGAATATCCTCATTGTGTTTCCTGCCTGAGTAATATTAAAGGTACGGTCTTAAACAAATCAGCAAAATTCAAGGTTAAAGAAGGGTATGTCACATCAAATGGTGGCAAAAATTATGACTAGCAAAGAATGCCAATTTTCTTCTTTTTGTACAAAAACAGGTGCATCTTTAAGTGGACTGTATACATAGGAACACCACTTTAAAGGTTCCATCTTTGTACTAGGGACAATTCTGCTATTATCAGACAGTACGACACCATGATTTCTGACCCCTTTGATTGACTTTTTCAGCTTTTGTTGCTTTTCAATGATGAAACCGCTGAGCAGGAAAGAAAATAAGATGACATTAACAACAGATGAATTTTCAAACCTTTCCCGCATGTAAATAACTCCCATGACCCTGTCTTTCTTAATGCAATTAGTGTTATGGGGATACTAAATTAGCAAACTTGCAACATTGAAACATACAATGTATTCATTGTAATAGTTGCATCATAGAAACATGCAATGTATTCATTCCATTTAAGAATCAAATTCAAAGTCTAAACTAGGCTACTCAATAATTTATATATCATCAAACTAGTTGTTTAATAACTCTTTCTTAAATACCAAAAAAACTATGTGAGTCCCTCACAAGAAAAGGTAATGCATTTCAAAACCCTCCTGGCATGAAGTGGAAAAAGAAACGGAGGAAAGGTGATTTACTTGATGGAAGAAACACTGATAAACTACTGTCTTTTTTGTATTTAGCACAGGCAGAGGGAAAGATAAACCCAGTGCTGCAGCAAGAACATCACTTTTTAGGTACTTGCATATTTATTTGGTACCTCCATTCCTCTATCTGTGTTAATTGGACTAAAGAGAGAAGTCCTTCAGTCTATCCTTATATGGGAAGTACTAGTCAGTTTTAACTTGCCTTGTAAAGCATACCTATACTCTATTTAACCTTTTGAATTCAAAGATACTGTAAATGCAGTAGGACTAACAGCATAACAGGACCGGTCATTATAACAGACGTATAAGTAAGAATCCTACTGAGCGACACATTTAAGCATGTTTCTAACTATGTCATGTGATCTTCTTATTACATCATTTAAATGTTTCTCAACAGATAATGTGTTATCTGTTAAGGTACTCTAAATCACTAGCACATGCTGCCATTGTTAGAATATTATTGTTGGAAGGATAAAGAAAATCATGGTTATTAACAACAAAGTGTAAGATCATGCACTTATTAACATTATGCTGCATAATACTCCTTCCGGACCATTCCATTAATAAATTAAGAAATGTTTGAATTGGATTCAGAACATAAATGTTAATGAATTTGCCAGCAGTTTTAGTGTTGTATGCAGATTTACTCAACTATGACTGTCCTAATACTTTCCATTTTTGTAGCTTGTCACAGCAAATCCTTTCTTGTAACCAACAATCAGCACATCTAACAATGTAAAAATTGACATTTAGCTTGTTTAAGGCTGCAATAATCTCACTGTATGGAGTGGGGCTGAAGTCCTTAGCAAAATCTAAGTATATCAATCCATAATCATATTAAGATAGCAAATAATCATATCTGTCCATACTTAGGGAAGCATCTAATGCAAGCAAATGACCCTTTGATCTTTCAAAACACTTTCCCTCTGGACTTGTTAGAGTAATGGGTCTATAATAAAAATGTATAGTAGAACAAGGTATAGGGAACACTATAGCCTTTGAGGCATAGCTGCAGATCATAGGAAATTATTTGAAACTCTGAGCCCTTGATCTGCAAGAGCAGGCAACTGTTCAGAGTAGTCACTCAGGACAGGCTGATGAACTGCAAACATGGTATAGACATTTGGATAGTACATTGGATAGCCTAAAAGCAGGATTGACTGAAGCACTCTTAAACTAAAAGGTCTGCAAGATGATAAGGAGGTCGCTGAATGTTCATAATTCATTACCAAAGAAGAAATGCATTTTTTGCAAATATCTGATTTTCTGGTAAGAAAGATAACTTACTGAGTGACTTCCAGAATTAAGCACATTAGTTTGCCCAGACAATTTATATTTTCTTTAACAGATTTTATTTTGTGAGAACCTGTTCTGAAATGTGACACCGTTTTGGATGCTGTTATGATAATTGTCAAGGCACCTTTGAAGATTACTAAACAATATAAGAGCATGCAATTTCTCAAATGGAAAGCTATGGTCCCTCAGCTACAGGTGATAAGAGATTTGAGGTATCCTGTTCATGTACATTTCTCAACTTACTTATTTGTTATTCATTATTTTTGAAAAATAGTTTCTATAATCAAAAGAAACAGAAACCTATGTTGCATCTATAGTCACTGTCATTCAAATATTTACACACTGTCAGTTGCAAGACTAGGACAGGATGTCATAGACATTGTTAAAGTTCATATTTAGTATTACAAATGAAATATCATGAAGGAAAAGTGAAGTTAATCCACTTGATTGTTAAAGACACTATTCTATACTATTCAAGGAAGCAACCATGTCAATCACTATTCTAAGCTGCTCTTTGAATCATTAATGATTTGAACTTATAGCTGAAGGCAAGAAAATAAGCAAATTTGCATAAAAGGGGTGCATATTCCTAAACCAGACCATAAAATCTAGAAAATGAGAACAACGGACAGAATGCTGGGTAGAGAGAAATTACTGAAAGCTATACAGGCAGTGACTACTGGACAAGTCATTGCCTGAGGCTTAATTTTGACCTTATACATCTTTATTCCCATTGCTGTGGGATACACAAGATGATTTGGAGAAGAAAAGCATACTCCAGGATTGACAGCCTTCCCTCAAGTTGCATAAAATGAGAATGTCAGTAGACTTTATGAATAGCTAGAAGAATAGAGATTGTTCTCAAAAGCCTATCTGTATAAAATGTCTGAGACAGTCTTGTAAAGAACTTGGTCTCAGCTTTTTATTTTTTTTTATTTTTTATTTTTTTCCTTTCAGCCATTCTGTTTACCTCAGTGCATACAGACTGGATTAGATGAAACTTAAATGTCAGGACCCATAGCAACCCATAAATGATGTCTTCTCACTGGTCAACAGTAGGGCTAATATCTTTACTTTGGAGTAACATGCAGACTTAATACACTGAATGGACATTCTTCATTAGTAGCATGATAACATAATATACATTTTGTATTAATATTTAATAATAGTTGGATACCTTAGGTTGCCAAGTTATCACTTAGGTATTGTACCTTTGTAGTGTCAACATATTTCATCAACAAGCTGTACATACATCTACCAATACATAATATGATATATAATATATGGCTATTGACATATTAACTTCAGTCACTCAATTGCACTAATGCAGAATATACAAATAAACTGGGCGGAAGAAACAAACAATCCAAAACAGAACAGGAGCCCAACAGTAGCCAGCAGAAAAAGATGTTAATCCCAAAAAACACTTTATTTTAACGTAAAGTCAATTTAATAAAAATTTTTCTCACGTTTTCATCACTTTAAGTAAAATAACTTCTTCAGACACACAGACAAACAGCAGTTACACAGTTAATACAGTATTTAAACCATGTAGCATGAAGTCATGTGACTAATAGCAGCAATGAATTAAAGGTGCAAAGCACAAAAATTCAAACACTATAAAAGTAAGTCTTAAAACTTACATACTAACTCAAATAAAAAGTGTGTATGCAATCAGTATACAATATGCAAGGGTTATGTTAATGTCATTATTAAAAAGTTAAAAATACACTATCGTGTAAGATTTTTTAATTTAAGCAAACATGAAATATTACAATTCTCATTCAAACCAGGCAAGCAGAAAGCATTAAGTGCTAACTGCCATTCTAGTTCTCGTACCTCTAATAGTACTGGATATGGACCACCTCTAATGTCAGGACGTACCTGATCAATAGCTTGGAACGTGAAACTATGTCCACCATTTAATGAAACATGTTTTGCTAAAGCATTTTCTGTTTTATTTTTGCTAATCGCATAAGAGTGTTCGTAAATTCTCTCATGAAGCTTCCTGTCCGTTTTCCCTATATGGAAAGCTGGACATAAGGTACAGGAAGCTAAGTAAACAACACTCTTGGACTCACAATTCAACTTATGGTTGATGTAAAATTTACATGTACTCAATACTCTAAAGGAATTACATGTTTTTATGTATTTACACATCCTACATGCTCCACACATAAAGGTTCCAAAAGTCTAGAAGTAGGTTTAGTGCTTTCAATTTCAAAAAAACTTTTTAAATTAGTACCTCTTCTATAAACAATACTGGGTGACTGGCCAATTCTGTCAACTAGGGAAGAGTCCTTATAAAGGAAACTCCAATTTTTGTGGAGAATTAATCTAAGTTGGTCACTGTCTTTACCAAAGGTGGTTATAAACGTATTGCATAAAGAGGTCTCCCTAGTTTGCTGAGTCATTGAAGGTTTTATAAAGGTAACCAAGTCACTGTTTGGTGACTGTGTAGTTCGAATGGCAACCTGGCTAGGAGGTGACTCTACCAGGTTAACATCAATGACAACGGAAGGTGAGGTCAAGAGTGGTTGAACTATACCTCTACTCCGTTTGTTTACGATTTCTTCAGTTAAGTCATTTATTAAACTAACCGGGTAGCCTCTATTGCAAAACATGTCTCTTAAGAGTTGACATTCAGAATTAAAGTCATCTTCATTAGTACACATCCTTGCGGCTCTAATGAGTTGACCTTTCACTATTGAACGTTTTTGCCTGTAAGGGTGTGCACTAGAAAAATGTAAGTAGGAGTTGCAATATGTAGGTTTTCTATAAATTTTGGAAACATATCTCCTATTTACTATATCTTTTTTTATATTCAGGTCCAAATAGTCAATACTAGTAGTGTGAAAAGTGTAAGTAAATTTAAAAAATGGTGTAGTAGAGTTAAAGTAATCTATCATTTGTTTAGCTTGTGATTCATTTCCTTTAAAAATCACAAAGGTGTCTAAAAATCTGGAATAAAAAGTGAAGGAAGTGTAAATTTCAGAGTTATTTAATACAAAATATTCTTCCCATTGAGCCATAAACATGTTCGCCATGCTCGCTCCGCAAGGGGAGCCCATAGCAACTCCATGTTTTTGTAAATAGATCTTGTCGTTAAAAATAAAAAAGTTGTTGGAAAGTATAATATCAATTAACTCAGTTGCCAGGTCAATGTCCCTTTGTGGAGCTTTTTTATTTTTCATATAAACTTCTACCCACTCAACTGCTTCTAAGTGTGGAATAGAAGTGTATAAGTCGACTACATCGATGGTAAGAAAGTTTTCTTCTTGGTTAACTTCTAAAATGTTAAAATTTTTCAACAAAGTCCATGAATCTTTGCATACTCATGACTCAAGTTTAAGATATTTTTGTAATATTGAGTCAACGAGTTTTGCACATGGATATGTCAAGGAACCTCGGCCGTCAATAAGTGAATGCATAAGAGGGTCATGTTGGTTCTTATGAATCTTTGGTATTCCAAACATGACAGGTGTTTTTGGGTAGAGAATATTAATGTAATTGAATGTATCCAGGTCAATTTTGGCTTCTATAAACAGATCACACATACCTTTCATTAGAGCTAGTAATACTTTTTATAAACAGAGCAACATCACTATGGAACAGTTAAGAGCACTAAAACTACTTAGATCAGCTCATGTCCATTTAGTTAAACCAGACAAAGGTGGTGGACTTGTTATCTTTGACATCACTGATTATAATAAAAAAATGGAGTTAGCCTTGAACTGTCCAGCCTATGCTAAGGCATCTCTTAATGAACTAAATATTGCACAATCAAGGATTAGAGTGTACTTCAGAGAAAGAGTATGCTGGGGAGCAGGAGTAAAGAACACTGAAATACTCCTCCATAGATGTAGCTTGATACCAGAAAGGGTTAATGAGATTAGGAAACAGTCTATATTAATGAATCTTATTACCTGTTCCTAGGATAGTGGAAAACATGCTGAGACTTCTGTATTGCCAACAATATAATCAAAAGTAACCCAGCTCAAAACCACCACAACCTACAGGTTAGAATTAATACTGTAGGTATTACTAAAGATGGGAATCAACAGGTGTCATGCCATATATGTTTTCAAGTATGCCGCTTTGTTATGTAATATATTAGTTTTGCTTAAAAGTCATTGTTATTTATGAGGAAACAATATAGATGATAAATGAATAAAGCGTGCACTGCCATGGTGATATCTACAAACTGTCTTCCATGATGTGTGTTCCCCTATCTGTGTCAGCTGTACACAAAATATGCTATATTGATTATAAACTTATGGGTGAAATAAAATCGGAGCATACCAGTGTATATAGGATTCCTACCCTATATAAATATTTTCCCCAGTATATTCTTATATTACTGCCAATTGTATAGAAATTGTCAATGTAATGTATGCAGTTCTACTGTCAACTTATAGGAGGAGTATGCAGCTGCACCAGGAGATCCCTTTGATTCCAGTGGATGCCACATTTTAACAATATATTCACTAGTTTTCTTCACTAATTTGTAATTATCTGAATTTTTTGACCAGTGAAGGGAATTTAATTCTTTAAAGGTTCAGTGCAATTATTTATTAACATATGTTGCATATGAATCATATAATCATCTTACTGAAGTGCATATGTTATGACTACCTGGGAAAGCTTAGCTGCAGCACACTAGTCTGAGTGTAAAGTTATTTTGCAATATTGATCCTAATCCTCTTCATTGTTTGTAAATAATTGTTGTACATGCCAGTCTAGAGCTTCAAATGTATTGTTTTGGACTTCTTTCTATCTGTTATTTATGTTTCAGGCTAATGAAGGCAATCGGTGTTAATCAACCTAAAATGGGCATGAAGGACCTATTCAGGAGAATGTTCAACTATAAAGGGCATAGTTACCTTTATGAAAATAAAATGTGTTCTACACAGTCTTAAAAGATAACATGCAAATGTGATACTAGAACAAAACAATTTTAAACATTCTACACCAAATAACATGTGTGAGGATTAGGAATATGCAACTGACAACTGTGCTATATAAGCCAAAGGAGGTTCCATCCACCAACAGCCACATTGTGAGAAATCACAGGAATGTGATGATAAAATGGGGAACGAGGAACCTGCCAAGTTAAGTACAGTGAGTGAATCCTTTCATTATTAGCAATTTCAATAGCAGAAATGAAGATGACAGGTATACAAAATAAAGTTCATCCCTTTAAGGGTAATGAAACCTTAAAATGAATTACCAAAGGCAGATGGCAAATGAAATGTTTAATGTAACAACACCCCACAACAAAGAAGAAACATATTATAAACTTGAATATTTTAAAGGAATTATTGATATTATGTGTGAATATTAATATTATTCTGGGTCATTCCAAGTTTATGCCAAGGTTACAGTATACTTTAGGCAGAATTTCCTGCAGCTTTTCTCACTTTATTGGCTGACTGAACTTGCAGAACCTCCATTGCCTCCTCAGTTGTACAGATATTACACAATTTTCTTAAAATATTGTTTAAATGAAAAAGTTCAAACACTAGAAAGGGAATTCCTGTACAATGTATATCCTTCTTGAACTATACCATTCTGCAGTTTTATTTATATCCCTTTCATGTCCCAATATCACAGCAGTGACAACCAGATAAAGAAGGATGAATGCTGAGCTTTATCAGCACTCTGATTTTCTAATATGGATTTTGTGTATGGTACAATGGATGTAATAAGATTATAAGGCACAACCTTCTTCACTCATTTGTCACTGAAAAATTTAATTTGCACATTCACTCATTTGCCACCCAAAAAAAAAAAATCAATTTGCTGTCATCTAACTTCACACAACAATTTTTCATTAACCCATGGAGAAACAGTAGTAAATAAATTGTTTTTCTACATGTAAAAGCTCTGCCATCACTGTATATAGGTAATGAAACTTGTTGTCCCTGAATGTGTTATGCAAACCACATTCAACTATTGCAACATACTCTCTAGAATAATGTTGTATGCACTCCAAAGGCAACAAATGAATATATTCTGAAAACATTCACAAAATTCCTCAGTTTTGTAATTTAAGAGATGAAAGAAGTCAACACAATACTTTGTGTGCTCTTAGACAAATCTAGATCCACTGATTTTCATATAAACTATTCAATGATTTTAGCGGAGCTTAATATATGGAACAGATGTAATTTGCCCATAATATGCAGACTGGTGAATCATTTTAGCTTTTCCATAGCAAAATTAATATGCTTGCTCTTTCTTAAGTAAATTTGTTAGCTGCACATACTATGCCACCCAGTGAAAACTAAATGCATGGAGAAAAGTTTCTGATTGTCTCCGATCATAGTTGTACACAATTTATTCAAAGCTGCTCATTGGATGTCTCACGTTCCTTTGCATGTATGTTCTTTCTCTATTTGGTTTGAAAACAATAAATAAAGAAATCAATTATAAAACAAACAACTATTTATATATCTCCACAGCTGCTCACTACATGAAAGTTATACAAATCAACAACAACTTTTTGCCATACTAATACATTCAACACTAGAGGGGATAACTTTACTTTTCCAATGTTTAGTAATTACTTTCCTGCTACAGCAAGAATAGGTCAAAGAAGAGGCACTTGGGATTTTGCAATTATCTCAGGAATCAGAGCATTAAATAAAACTAAAGATTTTGAAATATTACAGCTATCTGACCAAAGAGCTTGAATGAAGTTATTAATTTGTTTCCAAAAAGGGGAGATGACTTCAAATTCCTATACCACATGCGTCCATTCAGCTATTATTTCAGAATCACATCTCGAACATTTAATTATTTATTTTATTTATTTATTTATTTTATTTATCATTTGTTGATCGGGAAAGTCCGACTAGGTTCCACAGAGCCTGTTTTCAGAGGAGGCCCGGGGAGAAATGCTCCATCTAATTCTAAATCTAATTATGTTTGATTTATACATAACTGCAATTATGTTAGGACTGACAAAAGCTCTTTGTAAAAATGCCCAAGTGAAAATTTTCCAGTATAATGAAAATGTAGCTTTATCTGTAGATTTTAATGTTATTTTCTTGTATTCTTCAGAGGAGTTTTCATTATTAATGTTTCAGGAGTAGTTCCAATAGGAATTATCTAAATATGTGAAATGTAACTTAACTCTCATGTATGTTCTTTGGTGGCACGACCTGCCATTTTCAAAGAAATTTATTTCTGCCATTATGTTGCTTCAATAGGGGAAATGCATTTAACAAAATTCAAAAACAGTGAGTGTAGTATGCAGGAAATATTTGTGTGATTCGATATCACACAGAGGTGTTAGATATTCAATAACAAGCGTTGTGCAGAGGACTTATTCTTTGGTTACACAATGGTATAGTAAAAGTAATACATGTAAATGAGTGACCAAAGATAGGTGTAGCGATTTGGAAATGTAGATTTAGAATTTTCTGGTGAAAGAAAAAAAGTATAAACAGAGACAAGAGAAAGAGAAACTGTGTACAACATACAAATGATAGGTACTATAAAAGCCTGCTAAAGGAAATATGTTGCAGAGACAAACACCATAGCAATATGTAGTAACTGTGGGTTATGTACCTTGGTTGACTGATCTACGGTTTGTGACTTACTGCCATGATGAGAGAGTCATCCTTTATAGTATCTGTAACATGAGCCAACCACATATGTCATGGTGAGGAATTTGTAGCTAATCTAGTCATTTTATTTATATTACAAGGGTAAGTGGATTGATCCAATGACAATTTTCAGCCACAACCTAGGCCTTTACACAAAGAAAAGATATATTATAAACAGATAAATTAATTTACTGGAGAGATACACCGAGTGTGCAAATGTCTAGTATAGCAAAAATTCATTATACAAGCATATCATTGACACAAACTACAATAACATTGTATATAGCATGAATCTGAGGAGCACACCCAAAGACTTAATAGGCAACATGAAGGCAAAAACAGCATAGCAAATAACATGAAAATGAAGAACATATACAAAGCTAAGTGGAGCCAGTGATAAATGCTTATTATGCAGTACAGATATAGTTATAATATAGCAAATCTGATGAATAAATTACACAGCATGTAGTAAATTACGACATACTGTCTAATGATACATTGCTACATGCATATCTATATCTTCTCTCTCTCTCTCTCTCTCTCTATATATATATATATATATATATAGATATATCTATAGATATAGATTAACTATATTTATACCTATATCTATATATAGATACCTAGACATATACACATATGTATAGATATATAGATGTATAGATATACTGATAGATTGATAGCTAGATATAAAATAATCTAATAAAAATGAATGCTGGCCACAACAAATTCAAAAGCTCCTTCCATCTTGATGTCCTGACTGCTTCTGTGGAATCCTTCAGTGCCAGCTTTTGCGCACATGCAAATAGAGAGAGATATGTGTGTATACATACATATATATATATATATATATATATATATATATATATATATATATAGATATATTTATATATAGATAGAAATAGATATGTATATATCTATAGCTATATAACATATATATATATATATATATATATATATATATATATGACTAGACTTGCTCTTCCTTTTCTTGTCTCCCTACCCTCCCCTCTCTCCCGTCTTTATCCAATAACCCAGTTGAGGTCTCCTAGCCCCTCAACTATACATTAAGATAGTGAATTGACCCGCTGACTGGTTATCTCTGAGTGTTTCTCCACTCTTTCATATGTGTAAATTCTGCCTCTCTTTCATAAAGTAACTCTTTTATTTAGCCCTAGGAAGATAATTAAATCCATAAACTCAACCTATACTAACTCAGATACCTTTCCTATTTTTCCTTCTCTTCCTTTCTTACTTTATCCTCAGTCTATTCATTATGCTTTCTAATTATGTTACTTTATAAAAAGTACTATGCTTTGCCCATGACATAATATGTAGGATCTTATATCTCACTTATGTGTAAGACTATTGTGTTACTAATCTCCCAATTTCCTCAAAAAAAAAAAAAAAACTTTTTTTACTTGACTTCCTTCTTACTATTTTAGCTGTAATTACTTTTATGATTAATTTATTAAACTATGTATTAATACCTGGAGCTTTTCTCCCCAGGCCTCTACTGAAAATGGACATATATCCAGCTAGACTAGCCCGGTCAACAAATGTAAAATAAAATAAAATAAAATAAAAATATGGATCTACCTAATTACGCCGAAAGCTAAGAAGAATGACAATGAGATAACCGACACCAGAAGATCGATAACAGAGAAGACCGACAGTTGAGAATACTGAAGCTGAGAACATCGACATGTTAAGGTAAATGTGCGATACGGATGGAGGTTAGGGTCAAGGTGTGAGCAAGGTAAGTGTGTGATAGTGACGGATGTTAGGGTAGGGTGCAGGTGAGGTAATTGTGCGATAGTGACGGACATTAGGTTTAGGGGCGAGTTAAGTGAGTTAGGGTTAGGGTGCGGGTAAGTTAAGTGTGCGATAGTGTCGGACCTTAGGGTTAGGGTTTGGGTTAAGGTTAGTGCATATATAGTTGTGTATGTAAAGTTTAGTGTAGGTTTGTAAGGTTTTTTGTGTACTTGTGTTGTGTGTGTGTTTTTCGGGAAAGTTATTTGTTTTGTTTATTGCCGGGATTGTGGTTTGTCAGGCATGTGAAGTTTCATGTTTTTGAACTTTCAGTTTTGTTGTGTCAGTTATTTCTTTGTTGATTTTTTGGCATGTCGGTGTTATCAGGTAGACCCATACATATATATATATATATATATATATATATATATATATATGTGTGTATATATGTATATATATATATATATATATATATATATATATATATATATATATATATATATATATATATATATATCTCCACCGACTGTCCAGCACAGTAAAAGTAACATATTTATTTTATTTATTTTATTTTATTTTATTTTACATTTGTTGACCGGGCTAGTCCAGCTGGATATATATCCGTTTACAGTAGAGGCCCGGGGAGAAAAGCTCCAATATAGACAAAATAACAGATAATAAAAACATTTTTTTTAGTAGAATTATACAAGGTACAAGAAAGGATGACTATCACATTTTAAAAAAAAGTACAAGTTAAAAACAAAAGCAAAATCTATCCACTAAAGTTATTCAGAGATCTAGGAGTACTTAAGTATTCACCTCTCAAATTTCAGAAAGCTTCAGGTAGGGCCAGTGAGGAGACAGGAGTAAAAGAAAAATAATAAGGTGTGTTGAGCCATACTTTTAATCGGGATTGGTGCAGGGACATAGCCATTGAGAAGTAAGGTGTCCTTTGATATGTCTTTTGAAGAGAGAGGTGGACTGAAGAGTCACTATTTCTTGAGGGATTAGATTCCAGTGTTTGCCTATGGAATTAGAAAATAGTGCATCTCCAGCTTTGTTATTTGATTTAGTAATGGATACTAGAAACTTGTTGGCAGAACGCAGTGTGTTTAGGTTCTTATATGGAGAGATAAGTTTAGCCAGACTTGGAGTATTTTCAGGGAAGTGAAGGGCTTTATGAGTTATAAGTAGTTGTTGGTAAAGTAATTGGTTATTTAGTTCTAGCCAATTTAGTTGTTTCAGGTTATAACAGTGGTGGGTTCTAAAGGGAGTTGCATTAATGAATCTTGCTATACTGTTATAACATGTGGAGAGTTTATTGATGTTCTTTTTAGAGAGTGTGGTATAAATGGTTGAAGCATAAAAGAGAGTAGAGAGCAGGTGAGTCTGTGCAATGGTTTTTCTGGCTGCTGGGGTAAGGAAAGGTTTAATTCTATAGAGTGTCCCAATTTTTTTATTCACAGCTTTGATGGTACTATTTATTTGTTCATCAAAATTGAGATGGTTATCAATGGTTACCCCTAATAGTCGAGTGGTATTATCAGGGTTAATGCAGGTTGAATTATTGGAGGTGATAGTAAAGAGAGGTGTAGGATATTTATTAGTAGGAGTAAAGAGAAGGAGCTTTGTTTTTTTGGGATTAAGGAGGAGGCAATGCTGCAAAAACCACTTTTCAACATTATGAAAGGTTGTCTGGGTGATGGACTGGAGAGAGGGAGTATTTGTGGCGGAGCAGATCAATGTCGAGTCATCTGCATATTGGATGCAGGTAGCTTGAGGTAAATTCAAGTATAGGTCATTAATAAATACTGAGAAAAGAAGGGGTCCAAGGATAGATCCTTGTGGAACCCCTACATTTACTGGAAGTAAAGATGAGAGGTTATTTTCCCATAGAACTGCTTGTTGTCTATTTTCCAGATAGCTTTTAAACCATTGTAGAGTCTGAGAGCTTAAAGAGAGGTTGTTAAGTTTGTCAAGGAGTATATTATGGTTAACCATATCAAAAGCTTTTGATAGATCTATAAATAGAGCTGATGAGAGAAGGTTACTGTTTCGATTTTTATTTATAGAGTCAGTAAAAGACAGAAGGGCAGTGGTAGTACTGTGATGGGGTCTAAAACCATGTTGACAGTCAGCTAGAAGGTTGTTTTGAAGAAGGTAATTCAGAAATTGTTTATGTATACACCTTTCCATTATTTTAGCTAATGGGGACAGTAAGGCAATAGGACGATAGTTGGATAATTCGGAAGAAGGGCCTCCTTTATGAAGGGGAATTATGTGAGATATCTTCCAGACTGAGGGGATTTTCTTTTCAGAGATGGTCCTATTTATTAGAATAGATATTGGGTGAGAGATAGCATTAGCAGCAATTTGTAAGTATTCAGAAGGGAGCTGGTCAGCTGATGGCGTGCATGGTTTTAGTTTTGACAGAAGCTTATATATGATAGTAGAAGACACAGGTTGGATTTGAAAGTGATTAGAAGAGGCTGGAGAGATATCAGGTGAGGATGGAGTAGGTGTTGGTAGAGAGTTTTCTAGTGTTAGAATGGCTTCTGTAAAGTAGTTATTAAAGGCATTTGGGATTAGTGTAGAGGTATTAGGGTTAAATCCTGAGGGGGTAGGAGTAGTAGAATGACCTGGTTTAAGAAGGTTATTTATACCTGACCAAAATTTTTGAGGGGTATTTTGTGTAGTTTGTTGAAGGTGGAGATAAAATTCCTTTTTGTCTCTAAGAGTGTCTTTTTTGGTAGAATTTCTTAACTGTTTATAGAGGAGATGGTCAGATGGGGACTTGGTAGCTTTCCATTTGGACCAGGTTTTATTTCTAAGGATCATTTTTTCTTTAGTTTGCTTAGTAAGCCAAGGGGCAGTTTTGGCTTTTATCCTAATAGAGTGGAATGGAGCATGATAGTCCAGGACTTGCAGAAATTTTGTGTTAAAGAAGGAAACTGCTTCATTGAGTTCAAGGTGTGATAAGGGTGACCAGTCACATGCCTGTAATTCTGTAAGGAAGTTATCAGGGTTGAAAAATTTTTTTGAGCGGCATCTTTTAAGTTTATGCATATTAGGAATATTCAGTTTTTGTCTGATCACATATGTAAGTGTGTGATCACTAATACTGTCAGGAAGTGTACCTGCAGTATAGTAAGTGTGGGCATTATTAATTAGAATCCAGTCCAGAATTGTTTCTTTCTTATTTGGTTTATGTGTTCTAGTTGTAGTTGTTATTAATTGAGAGTAACCATGGAGATTAATATGGTTAGTAGGTTGATGGTCTGCACAGGTTTTCCAATCAATGTTGAAGTCACCAAGTATTATGGTTTCTTGGGGTAGTTGACTGGACAGCGCACTAAGTAGGCTTTCTAGTGTTTGGGTATTGTTGCCAGGGGGAAGGTACATACATATTAGATAGATTGCTTTATTGTTGTTTATCTGTAGTTTGATAGATAAGATTTCTGTTTTAGAGCTTGTTAATGGAACGTCATTAAATTGGGAAACTAGTAGGTTTGATTTATAAATAATGGCTATACCGCCTCCTTTCTTTTTTATACGGTCATTTCTAAGTATGTTATAGCCAGGAGGGGTGATTTCCTGATCTAGAGTAGAGGGTTTTAGCCATGTTTCTGTTACACATAATATATCAAATGAATGCAAGTGAAGGAGTGCATGTAAATGGTGGATTTTGTTATTCAAACTTCTGATGTTAATATGAGCTATTAGAAGGGAATTTTTAGTTCTAGTACCTGATGCAGGAAGAGGAGAAGAGTTAAAGTTTTGGTTATGATTGTTAATGGTAGAAGGACCAGGATTAGGATGAATGTCACCGTGTAAGAGGAGTTGCTGATGGTGCATTGATAGTAGTTTAAGCAGTTTGAGACAAATACTAAGGAATCTTTTGTTAGAGTTGGGGGTAGTGTGAGAAACCCTATGATATTTTGGCAGTAAATAGTTGGAAGAACAGGTAATGTTACTATGTTTAAGGGAGCTAAAGGTAGATGAAGGTAAGGTTTGCTTTATGTGAAGGTTTTGTTCATAGAAAGTTTTGAATTGCAATGAGGTGATATGGTATGATAGAGAGAGAGGCTAAAGTAATAATTGCAAGTAGAGCATAGATGAGAAAGGGTTTTAAAGTTAGAGACATTATAGTGAGGAGATGAGGGCCTAAGGTAGGTTGTTTAGAAAGAATAGTTAGGTAGAGATAGCACAGTAATACTGTATGATGAAGGGATACAAGGAGAATGTGTGTATAGAAATTTAGGAAGGTGATTAGTCAGTATAAGATAGGAAATGAGTAGGTATTGGATAGAAAGTAGAAAGAATGTACTATACGTTTGGTTATTAAAGTGCTTTGAGGGAGAAGGATTGAAGAGATAAGGTATAGTAGATTTTAAGAAATAGTGTTGTAGTTAGGTGTCAAAAGGTGGGAGGATATGATATTATAGAGTGGAGGGGGAAGTGTGGTAAAAGATGAGGGGGAGGTCTAGTTTGTTGGAAGGAGATTGGTTGAGAGGAAAGGGGGAGTGTTTAGTGAGGTATAAGTTGAGGACCCCTGGGGGTGGGTGGGAATTGGGGGTAGGGAGGGGAGCGGAGCGGGGCACACACAATTAGTGAGAGAGCAGGGGAGAGGAGTGGAAAACAATCAGAAAGAAGCAATCCTAGGAGAGTAGGTCTGGATACAGGAGATAGTCAGTTTAACTAGTAGTAGGAGGACAAAGAGTAGTTTAAGCTCAAGGGAAACAGTTCCCTGAAAAGTTACAAGGGAGGCAGGAGAGTAGCGAAGATGTTAATGCAGAGCAGAGGGACAGAGAGAACTAGCAATAGCAGATTGGTAAAGATCAGAAGAACTAAAAGGAATAAGAGTCAGGCAGGAGAGATACTATAAGCATGAGGTGTGGGAACTATGAATAGAGGCTAGGGATAATAGAGACAGTACTTTAGGTAGGGAAAGGGGTAAATAGAGAGTACTAGAGTCAAAGATGGCTTTAGGTATAGTGCAGTAAGTATTTTAATCAACCGAAGAGAGAAGATATAGTGAGGGAATCAAGCAGTCTAGTAATCGGGGGGGGGGGGTGGCTGCTGAGAAGACTGGCAGAAGTCTAGTTTCTATATCAGGGGAGAAAACCCAGGAAATAACATCAATGTTACTTTTAAAAAGAACAAATATCAATGTAACATACAATATAACTTTGGTGAGGGTTACTCCTGGTTATGAAAGCCAGTTAGCAGAGTGAACCCAGGGGAAACAGCCCAGGCAGGTAGTGGAGGGTGGAAGTTGCAGTTTTATGAGTCCACGCGGAGCACTTTTCTGAAGTTGAGAGGGGAATAATTAACCCTAAACCAGCTAGAAAGAGATAGAGAAAAGAAAAAAACAGTTAGGTTACAAATTACAATTAGGTAATTAGGCTAGTCCAAACAAAAGCAGTTACATTACAATACGTTTATGCATGCCAAGGTACAGACCACTAGACAGCTTAAAAACAGCAAAGATAGAAATCCATAGGATACAAAATTAAGCAGCTATGAGCTGATTAAAGGCCCAATATCTCAACAGTAATCAACAACACGCTTATTACTTGAGAGTGGTTGCATTTACACTACACTGTGCAGTACTTCACGGGCGGATACCCTCATTATAAAATTATGAATACATTGGAGAAATGAGTAATATATATAAAAACAGTCTAGCAGGCAAATGAGTAATATTTATAAAAACAGTCTATCAGGCATAGGCAGGGAAATCTCTAGAGTCCTCCAGCCATGGAGTAAAAAGCGCGGGGTTTTATATGCTCAACTAGAGAATCCACAGCACGTGGAATCAGTCTTCCCAACACGATGGTCTAGGAAATAAAACACACTGTATAGCACTCAAGCCCTTCATCAACATAAAAGCCAATATATTAGAAGCGACAGTAGTTATAGCCAAAAAATAAACAGGTGCAAGTTGAAAACTATTTAAGTAAATCCCTAAGTCTTAGCGACCAACAGTTCCAGTATGTACTGAAAGCTCAATTGTGATTTTAATTCCAGTATGTACCAGCAACTTCATTGTACATCCACAAGTGAAAACAAAAAAAATGAGCAGGCAATATTATTCCATCACCGTTAATTAAAATGGTGATGCACTAATATTGCCTGCTCATTGGACAGTCAGTGGATTGTATTTAATATTTGTCCATGCACTGTTTCACTGTTTGTGGTTTGTGCAGTGGTTTTTGGTTTGTGGATATGTATATATATATATATATATATATATATATATATATATATATATATATATATATTATATATATATATATATATATATATATATATATATATATATAGAGAGAGAGAGAGAGATGTGTGAATGCGTATGGAACTAGTGACATATGTCACATTCCTAACATCAACCCAATAATGCCAAAAATACAAATGTTGACAATTGTCTGCGCATATACTGAGGTTACTCCTCAGAACATGCTATAGTAAAATAAAGTGTTCCTCCCAGGAGATGGAGGGCTGAACCCCCCCCCCCCCATCCACTGCTAATTATTTATACTAGGAACCTCTGCTTGGCATGTTTACTGTGCAATCCTAAATGGCAAGTAGGAAACAATACAATGGGTTCATGTTGTCCCAGGGAAAAAACAGGTTCTTATAAAGTCTTGAAGTAAAGGGACAGAAGTGCTTTACCCATTGACTTCTATTGGCTTAAATTATTGAAACAACTGGCTTCCATTGACTCATTGGTACTGTTGTTTTTGCTTTATTTCTTACTTATTGAACCAGAGGTTTTTGAAGTCTTTAGTAGTAGATTTTTTTTCCCTGGGACAAGGTGAACTCATTGTATTGATTCCTAATTATTTATAGTAACTGCAATATCACATTACCCCTAGGAAAGAGGCACAGTCCCTCTCCCTTGGGATTATTCTTAATTTTACAACCATCAACCATATATTGTATCGACCAAAGTGGGTCGACCATATGCAGGCTGATTTTTAGCCATGATCAATGTTTCAAATTTAGGAGTACCAAATAGGTAAACAATCCAAATAAATATAAATCACTAAACAATATACTAAGTGAAACTTTGTCACAAGAGAAAGCAGGAAATATGCACCACAGTCCTATGTATGTGCATACAATCTGCACTCCCAAGAATATTGAACATCTCACTATGCAGAGTCTTTAGCCTAGATCCAGTGACCCCTTTCTCACCATTCTCTTTAGAATTCAGTTATCCCCAGTACTAACTCGCAGACAGTAACTATACTTTGAGCAAATGCTTACAGACACACACACACACACACACACACACACACACACACACACACACACGCACACAGACATATGACACAAAGGGCATAGCAAAATTAATTTAAAATGGGTGGCGAAAGCCATACACACTCTGGCTAGGCTTATAAATGCCCTAGGGCAGAAAGCCTAGTATGAACCTATGAACTTATGAACCTATGAACCTATGAATGTCTAAGGAAGGATGGTAATATTCTTCAACACTGCATTCTTCTGTCCTAGGTCAAACTAGTTAACTGCCACCATACCAAATTACCAATTTGGGGACCTCCACAGATACTGTTTCACTCTTGTTAATAAGTCAAAGAGTTATAAGCAAAAATATTAGTGTGAGACAGAGCAACCTATCCAATTAATGGTAGATGCTAGCAGTTTGACACCATTTAATAAAATGCCCATGTATCTATTAATAAAAAATAGATCACCACCCACAAGCTTTTATAAGTGAATAAATATTATTCTTTACTTAAGAAACAATTAGTTAAGCAGGTAAACACACAAAGAAATGCAAAATTGCAGATGGAAGCAAAAAAATAATTGCAAACACATTGAAAGAAAGAAAAGATTCTTTCTGCAGAGTGACTTTCCCCTAACTACTTTCAGGTAATATGATTACAGAGCCCTTACTGCAGTAGTTTAATTTCCAGACAGAAGCACAAGTGCGAAGACCAAAGCTCACAGCTCGAAGCTCTACAGTAGTTCTGCCTTCTAGATCTATTTTCTTATGAGTTATGTGTATTCCATCCAGAAACTACTGGTTGGTATAATTAAGAAGGAAAGCAGGGATTGTTTTCTGATGGGAGCTAGTCATGTACATTATAATTGCTCTTTATATTACCTTTAGTTTCCTGGTCATGGAAAAGTCATAAATCTTGTGATCGCAGGGAAAAACAAATTACATCTTCTTTTCCCTGTCAGCCATATGTTTTACTTCTTTTGTATAATTCTTTCAGTTTTCAGCATGCAAAATGTTATTGTTTCTGTTAAAACCTTTACAAAATTTGATAGAAAGAGGAGTGAAATTCACACGTGTTTATTCACTGGAAAACAAACATAACTCATATGCATTGTACAGAAACATTGTAAATTTTCTCACATATTTTCATGTCAGTGAAAACACACACATTGCATATTAAATCACGTTTTTGCTTACCCATTGCAAGTCTTAAGACTTAAGCCTAGTTCACAAATATATTAAATTGTGACATAGAAAACAGTGACATATTTTTTCTCAGATGTCACAACTTCTTCCCTGCCTAGACCTCAAACACTTTTCTTGAGACACCTTCTAAAAACACTTCAGAAAAAAGTGTGATCATTTGGTAAATTATCCACTTCCTTGTCTTAAAACAGTTATCTGTGTTTATAGCCTTGATATCAGAAT
This sequence comes from Protopterus annectens, assembly GCF_019279795.1. NCBI lineage: Eukaryota > Metazoa > Chordata > Ceratodontiformes > Protopteridae > Protopterus > Protopterus annectens. The sequence goes on along the minus strand of NC_056733.1, from coordinate 1,940,333,293 downwards.
TAGGTCCTATCAGAATAATCTTCACCTTGCCAGGCTTTGTCTGAATCTTTTCAGAACCTACTCTGTGATCCATAAATGACACTAATGTTATACTTACCTTGATACTTGTTGGCCTTAATAGTTACACTTTTCCTTTTTAGTCTTCCCAAAGCCTCTCAAACATGTTGAAAATGTTGTTGCCAGTCTGTCTGTCTTTCTGTCTGAGATGGAAGTGTCATCCAGCTAAGCTGTGACCTATCAATCATTGAAAGGATGCTGGGACATTTTTTATCATATATGCCCACTTGGTAAACTTACCTAACTCCAGAAGTTCACAAAATCTGACATCTCATTTGGCGTAGGTGTCAAGAGTAACTCCAAGTAACCCTTTTTCAGTTCCACAATAGTTTCATACTTAGCCCCATCTTACTGATGTAAGGCTTCTGTCCAATTCATGGAAGCAAGCATCTGATTATGTGACTATACAGTTTCCAAACATCTGACTTGAACATGCTGATGCAAACTTTTATACCATCCCTACTGTGAGTCCCATGGATTGCTGAACTCCTGAATTACCTTTAGATTCAATATCTATGGCTGTTCTTCTCATAGGGTATGTTGACTTTCTTAGGCACTCTGTTAGGGGTCTGTTTGATAGGCAGCTGGTGAACTGTTTCCAGATGGTGATCCACCATGGGTTCATCATTTGTACCAATTAACATATCCCTACACTCCTGAACCTGGGTAGGAGGTGGCTGCTGTGAAAGATCTATATTTTTCACTGAGGTATTATAACCACTCTGAGAAAGTCTACCACCACATCCCACTCTGGTTCTTCCTATAATCCACTCTTTATACTAGGAACCAGAGCCTCTATATCATTGCTGGGTCTCATCATATTAATAAGCTAGATATTATGCTTCTGATTTTTACCTGGCAGTTATTTTTTTCACAGTAGGAAAAAGGGATTTCACATTCTGCCTGCATTTTATTGTTCCCATCAGAAATAAGCTCCATCATTTTCTGCTCACCAGAATATTCTATGGTCCTGGCCGTCAGTCATGTCAGACCTCTTGTTGCTGCTGCTGTGCTCCTGCTATGTGCACTATTGCTATCAACATGAACTCTGGAAGCTCAGTCCTAAAACTTAGATCATATTCCAAAACAGACATCCTCACTCAGCAAAAATGGAATGCAGGGCTTCCTTAACCCTTAGCAACTAAAGAGAAGATGAGGCATGTCCCTTTCCTATACTGGCTTAAACTGAACTGTAAATGTTCTCAGGATGTTATTCAGTGTACAGTTAAACCACTTACCTAGACTGTTGGTCTATGGGTGGTATGCAGCAGTCTTATGTGCTTTCCCCACAATGCTTCTACAAATAGGCTGTTAACTCTGACATAATGGTCGTACCTCCATCTGCTAATATTTCTACTGGGGACATAACCCTGCTGAAACCTTCTAACAGAACATTTGCCATGTTTTTCTGGCTCAATAGGTGACAGAGATAGCACAGTGAGGATATACAATTTACCTGTGGAAATATGGAGTAATAAGATGCCCAATGTAAAAAATAGACAAAGCCATCAAAGTGGATTTAGCTTTATACTGCCTTTCCAGCTTTTTGGCACTTCTCAAATATATTGTAATCACAAACACATGTTTTGCAATACTTGCCTAATATAAATTCTACTAAGTCTTCTTCATGCCCACTTTATGCCCATAATACTTGAAAAGTGAATGTCATTGGCTATGCCCAAAAGTGACCCTCTGAATGCCTTTTGTATTTAATATTGCTGTATCACTTCACCTTTTAGCCCTCCTTCTGGAGTTCATTCTTTTTATGCTAATCATTTGTTCCAGTATACAAATTTCCCCTGCACCTGTGGATGTGGTGCCTCCTTGATTACCTCCCTGATGTCCTATAAGGCTTGGTCTGAAAGCCAACAATATCCTTAACTCTTTCTTAGTTACTATCCCAAGACACCATATGCAGGAAGTATCACATCTTGTGACAGTGGTGCCTCATATTCAGAACTGTCACTACCATCTAATTCTCCTTTAAAGTAGACCATTCCATGGAAGCCCAGTACCTCTCTACATCTAAAGCTCAGATTTAAACTCAGTCTTACTAAGTACCCACCACACAAATAGCCATGTCACCAACCTTACGTAATGGTATGAGAACTAGGTAGATTCTGACTGTAAAAGGGCTGCTAGCATGGCCTCCTTGGAAATATTGGTATGAAAAAATCTCTTTCTTTTACACTTCTTAGTTAGATGTGATACTGAAATCTTAGTATACCATTCAGAATTAATTTCTGCCTGTTTACTGAAGTATTCCATCTATATCTCTGTATACTTACATTTGACTATAAGGGTGCAGACCACTGGTAGCAAAAAAATGATTTGTAAGCTAAGTAAGTCCATTTACTATATCCACAGTACTGGTCCCCACTGTTATGCCTCTCAGCACCAACCACATAGGAAATGGTGTCCACCCCCCATTACTCACCCTATAAAAATGGGCACTAGAACAGATTCCAGCACCATAGACCTTGTCCTCCTTTTGCATGAATTTCCAAATAATACTGCAATAGCACTATAACCTCACTAGTTTTACATAGCAAGAGTCGCCATATGTTAAGTTAATAGCTTCCCTCCTGTATGGAGGGTTTTTGAGAATCACAAAGTTTCACAGTATGTGGCAAAATTTTATGATGTCATCTATATACTTGTATATATTTATATACATGCAGATATGGGCTTTTTAGCATATATGATATTGAAAACATATTCAGAAGAGCATGTAGCTTCAGTCAAAACACCTTATTTGTCTATAGGACGAAATTATATTTTCAAGGAACAACAGAAGGAAAAGGAAATGAATATATCTTCTTTATGAGTCAATGCACTGATTTTTTTTTTTTTTGGAAAAAAAGTGGTAGCCATGATAAAAAAGTAATGGCATTTTTAAAGAAGAATGTTCCTTGAAAAATATCTTACCATCATACGTTAGTATTTCTTAATCACAGAGTATAAGGTCGGGAAACTTATTAGATCATAGTCACTGCTACTATATCCAACAGCAGTCTGCTATCTAGTTGATATAAAAGCCAATTTACCAAGTGAATTTGCAGAATATACTACATGATAATGCAGGGAGATAAGTGCATGATTTATGGAAAAAAATGTATAGAATCATATTATCAAAGAAGCTGAAAGGCAATTGAACCTCAAAGATATTTCATCGCTGCCAATACCTACTCTTAGGCCTTGCCTCTCTTTTCAAGGAGGGCCATGCTAGTCATGCCAGGAGTGAATTTGTGAAGAGTGATTCAGCTGTTCAGTCCTATATTAAAGGCAGGCAGCATGTTAAAATGCTTAATTTGGAGTGTGAGTCAGTTCCAGAGAAGGGATGAGTGATTGTGACAAATCCATCTCTCTGCCTAGCCTTATATTTTTGTTGCAGTGGATTTAGGTCTCTGGCCCTCCTATTAGGTTGGCTGATTTATAGAGATATTAGGCTACTGGATCCTTTATGGTCTTACAGGCAAGGTTCAAGTCACATCCCTAAGGGATCTATATGAAGCTGAGAAGAGGGACAAAGCCTTCAGTCTTTCCTGGTAAAGTCTTTTCCAACGCTGATTCTTTTAGTTACAAACCTCTTGTGTTTTTCCAATTGCTTGATATGCTTAGTAGGGTACATCACAAAGGAGGTATTATATTCAATAATGGGTCTAGTCTGTACTGAATACAAGGAGGAGAGAACTTCTTTAGATCTGAAATATATACCTTTAAATAAGACCTGTGTAAGGTAAAAGGATTTACTAACCACTGCTGCAATATTATGGACAAACGTAAGAGAACTATCCACTTATGTACCTATGTCTCTCATAAAAGTTTCATTTTGAAGCAGTGTGTTACCTTATGCTGTGTCAGAGCTATCAGTTGCTTATGAAATTCTACAATATTGTAGTTCTTTGTTGTTGAGTTTGAGCCCCTTTTTAGCACACCAGCTGTTGACAAGTATAATCTCCTGCTGGAGTACGTCTGTCAGACGGGGACATATAAATGACTGGTAGCTTACAATCATCAGTGAACTTTCTAAGCAGAGATCATCATTTGACAACTGGAGATCAGAGAAGTAGATACTGAAAAGTAGAGGTCGCAGAACTGATTCCCATGAGACTTCACTGGTCACCGCCATGCTCTCAGAGGATGCTTCTCTCACTCTTACAGTGTAAATCCTATCTGTAAGCCTGATGGCTGTCAGCCTAATCACATGAGAATCCATTTGGAGTTAGCTCAATTTGTTCACTGTATTTTCATGTGGTGCAATATTGAATAATTTCTGGACAGCTTGTCCATAGTCAGAACCCTGAATAAAAGACATTTACAAGATTCATTAAAGATGGTCTACCCTTGACAAAGCCAAATTGAGATGGGGGATTATGTTTTATAATATTTTTGATATCATAGTTAATGATAAAATTCCATCATTTTGCATCTAAGACTTGTTATGCTGATGAGTCTGTAATTCCCAGGGTCTGAGGTGAAGACACTTTTGTGGAGTTGCATTGAATAGCCATGTGCCACTCCTGTGGGCCAAAGTCAGTTGGTAGGATCAGGTTGAAGAGATTAAGGAGTAGGTCCACAAATGCTTGCTTAGTGGTATTAACTAAGCAACCAGTTATGTTGGCAGACAACATGGATGAGGCATTTGTCATTTTCTAGAGTACCTTTAGTACCTTCAGTGTAAATAATGGATTTGATACCTACATCTATACCTATAACCTTTTGAAATAAAATAGATTCTATTGTGTTACCACAAAATGTGCAAGCTCTAAACATAAAATATTGCACAAGTCTTTATGAAATCCATTATCATAAAAGCATATACTTTCTAAACATAGGTAACTGAAATTAATTTAAATCCATGTAAAAACTGTTACAATTCAAAATAAGTGCATTTGTTTGGGGCACGTCCCCTGCTTCTATCAATGTAGGAGACTTATCTCAAGTCTTACATATTCTCACTCCAAGGTTGTCACATCTAAGAGAAATACAGGTCAGTCTTAGAATTTAAGAATGACTGATTTCTCCTTCTTGGCTGCTTGTCAGTGGTGGTGCATATTAAACATTCCTACTTTGAAACTAAGAACAGTACTACAGTCAGTGGTGATCAATTACATCATGAGTAAACGATGCCGCAAGATGACGGTGATTGAGAAAACAGAAAATGAGCAAAGGTAGCTCAAGCAAATCAAGGTAAACTAATTACATACTGTTCATTTTGCCATTGTTTGTGCCAGAAAGGTTACATAACTGAAACTAAGAAGCTTTTAAGAAGAGGTTTGAAGAGCTTGCCGGTAATCTTGAGAATAAACATTTAGTCAGTCCTGTAACATTAAACTCCAAATTTAATCACAACTCTGGCCCAAAATTAACTAAAGATACAGTATTAATTAAAATATATGATTTTGTTAGACAAGGAAAATATATTAAAACTCTTTTGAGAATTAAGGAGGGTTTTCTCAGTTTGAAATATAATACACACTATCCTATTTTTAGTGCTAATCATTTACATGAATGAAATAATTTGAAAAAAAAAACAGGTTCCCTGTGGTCTATTTCTGATACCTGAGGTACACCAAAAATGAACAAACAGGAAATATTTGTTTCCCAGGGCTCAGAAGATCAACATTTTGGTATATTAAATGATTTTAGATGCGGAGATAACCTATAAATATCTTATACATCAATGGCATCAATGGCTGATTTTTATTTTAATTGAAATCCATTTCTTTAATGTTGGACTGGATTCATGAATGGCTACACTAAGTGCAGCTCTAGCGTACATGATGTGGTGAGCAGCACACATGCTAGTGCTCTGTTTGGTATTCATTAAACAGCTCTGCACTTAGTGAGGAGCTTGAAAACAAAGTTAGATGTCAGAATATGCTAATGAAAGCATAGGTATCTGAATTACATGATAATTAACCAATCCAACATGGTGCCGCTATTCATGAAGATATAAAGCAATCATGTATACTCACTTTAGCCATTTGCCCTGAAATCTAAAACTTTTTGGATAAGAGTCACAAATACATTTAGGAAAAAAATGTTAGGGGTTACTGCTGCCATTGTTAACCTATATGTGCAACAACCTTTAATAGACGTTACTGTTGGTGCTGCTGCCAGACCTTGGCCAAGAAGAAGAAGAAAGGTGTTTAGACCTACATTTGACTTACCATGGACTGTATGACACAGAAATTGTAGAACAATACCTGGTAGACAGGGAAGCACTAAAGAAAATAAGCAATCTCTGGCACTCTCCACTTGAGGCCTCAGGGAAATTGTGGAGAACCCATCCCAGTGGAAACAAAGTTAAGTGTAGCTTTACATATACTACTAGCTACAGGCACTTTCCACATGGGATATATTAGGGGTGTCACTGGCCTCAGCTTCTAGAATATTACATCAGTTTTAAAAGCAATCCTACAACATGCACGGGAGCATATTTATTTCACATGCACCTCAGAGGAGAGAGTAAAATACATGCAGGAATTTTATGCAATAGCACACAACACACTTCCCTGAATGTTTGAGGACCATAGATTGTACACATATAGAAATAAAAGACACAACTGGTGAACAGAGAAAGAGGTACATTTATAGGAAATGATACCACTGTATAGACTGACTGGTTGTCTGTAATGCCCAAGGGATCATCTGTAATGTCTGTCCAGGTAAACCAGACAGTTTTTATGACACAAACATATGGCAAACCTATAAGTTGTACACAAGGGTTGCTAGGCATGACTTTCCACAAGGGCATCTAGTGGGGAATGTAGGTTATGCATTGGAACCTTGGCTCATGACATCCATGAAAAGCCCACACAATCCTACTTAATAAAGTTACAACAATGACCATGTTCAGACTAGGAATATCATAGGACATGAATTTGGCTTGCTCAAATAAAGGTTCTGGTGTCTAGACACATCAGGAAGTACCCTACAGTATGACTCCACAACCTCTGATGAAATTGCTCACAGTTCATTCCATGCTGTACAACATGATTCTCAGGAAACAACTTCAACAAGTACAACTAGGAGCATACACACACTTTCTACTACCACAGGCGGTGCCAACAGCTCCAGCAGATGCAAATGAGAATCTGAGGGAGAACCACTAGCTGCAGATGTTGCCAGCAGACATAGACATGCAGCTATGGCTAGGAGGCAAAGGATAGCAAACACAATATCTACCTAAGTGAAAATCTAAGAGCCTAAGCACATACACATATTAAAACTGATGCCTGCAAAACTGCACAACCTCTACTTAACCAAGTAATGGCTGTATATCTGTTAGCATCAGACAGAGACAACCCCCAAAGACACATCTTGTATCTGCAGTATTAACAAGGTAAGTCTGAAATCTGTATAGGAAAACAAGCAGTAGTGTTATATATCATATTACTGTCATATGCAAATTTTCATGTCCCTAAGGTATAATATGTGCCAAGAGTACAGTAATATCAGTAACAGCATGTGACTGAGGTCTGCAGTACCTATCTATGGAGTCTGTCCAATACAGTGGCTCAAGCGTTGCAGATATCCACCGCATAAACCAGTCAGCATGTGAATGGTAACATCATTTACCAAGTATATTAGTAAACAATGCTTATACATCTAGTTTGACTGCATTACTAAGAATACTAACAGAAATAGGGTCAACAAGTCAACAATTACAGAAGCAATCATTCATGACTGATTATGAATAATGATTAGTATTGTCGCCTCACAGCAAGACGTTGTTGCGTTAGATTCTCAGCTATAGCGTCTTCTGTGTGGAGGCATGCGTGAATGGGCGTGCCTTCGTTGAAGGTTGTGCATCAGGGCTGGTAACTAGGCACGTAAAAATCCACTACCAAAACATTAGCGGACCGGAGTTCCACTGTGGCGACCCCTAACCTGGATAAGCCGAAAGACACAACAACATTAAAAAATGTATTCTGCAATGCATTTACATTAAAGGAAAATTTTGAGTAAGCAAGCATCAGCTATCCAATATGTAGATCAGACTTGTATGCAATCCGAAGTCACAAATAACTGTGCAAAGGACAAGAAGGTGACATCATCACTTGCACAGGGTGAGTGGGGGTGCAAGAGGATAAGCTGACATCAAAAATGTGAATATGTGCAAGTAAAACAAAAATGTATTTCTTAAGTATCCAATTTGCAGGACCAGTAGCACAATATGTATAGTAGTTAACAGTATTGCTTAGATAAGTAGTGTGTGTGTGTGTGCGTGTGTGTGTGTGTGTGTGTGTGTGTGTGTGTGTGTGTGTGTGTGTGTGTGTGTGTGTGCGTGCATGTGTGTGTGTATGTGTGTGTGTGTGTGTGTGTGTGTGTGTGTGTGGAGGTAGGGCAAGTATTTGTTGAATGTACATGTGTCTGCATGAACACAATTAAACATTTTACTAGCACTACATCCTGGCATCTTGGACAGGTGTGAGTCATACTATGTCCTGCATCATGACCAAATCACTTGCCACAAATGGGTGTGGACACTACAATAACTGACAGAACAGTGAAAAGTGTCACTATAAGGAAAAGATCCTGCACACTAATGTAGAAGCTGTCTGGCCACGTGGATGCCAACTCTTCCTCAGAAGAGTATTTATTATTTATTTATTTCACATTTGTTATCCAGGACAGTCCAACTGGAAAGCAAGTGTTCGTTTTCAGCTGAGTCCTGGGGAGAAAATCTCCAATACAATTAGAAAAAAGCATGCAATTTACAGTACATGAGATAAAAAATTACATTAACATAGTATAAGATGTTATAAATTGATTACAATATGTCAGAGCATAGATGTAAGTTTGCAGGTGGTTGTTGCAATATAAGGCTATTATGGTTAATAGCACTGAGTATTCCATTCTTGCATAAAAAATGACACCTTTATACAGAATGAATATAGTAGTTTGCAGGATTCTCACTGATGGATGGATGAGCAGATGACTATTTGTACAAGCATTTACAATATTTACAGTGAGCACTGAAATGCACTGAAATTAGTGTTTTAAAACAGTGTAAGAAACTTTTCTGTGTGGAAGATTTTCAGTCCATATATCTCTAGTTAATCACTGTATATTAATCAGATCAGGCAATAGTAGTAGAAGTAGTGAACTTAAACTTGTCTTAAGTCAAAACAAAACAAAACAAAAAATAATAATAGAAAATATATAATTGTACAGCATTACTAAGTATTCGAAAGTAATCCAAGCAAGGCAGGCAGTCTGTTTCCAGTTGGAAATTTGCCAACAGTCCAACTGCATATAATACATTTGAACAGCAACCCTGACAGAGCATGCACCTGAGCTGTTAAAAGGTTTCCCTGTAGTAATATGTGGATTTATGGTGGTTTGTTATAGTTGCATAGATGGTTGTAGTAGAGGTATGATTTCATGAGAGTCTTAAAGGAGGATGCAGATTTTAGAAGTCTAAGATCAGGAGGAAGGTTCTCCCAGGTCTTGGCAATTTCAAGGGCAAAAAGAGATTCCCCTGAGTTGTTTTTGCAAGAGATGGTTTCAATTAAGGCTTTGTTTCTGGAGCATAGTTGCCTGTTTGGATTGTGGAAGTTAAGAAGATCATTCAGGGCAGGGTTTTTTCAGGGTAGCACAGTATTTGGTGGGCTAAGCTGAGTTGGTGATATGTTAGAAGGTTGGGGAATTCTAGCCAATGTTGGGTTTGTAGGGCATGGCAATGGTGGGAATGTGACTTGGCATTAGCAGTGAATCTGGTGATTTTATTGTAGCAGGTGCAGAGTTTATCTAAGTAAGTTTTATTTAGGTTTGTTAGAGGGTGAAGCATATAGCAGTGTGGGTAGAAGGTGAGTTCTAGCTATGGGAACATGAGATTCTGAGGTAAGGTATCTTTTGTATCTGTAGAGGGAGCCTATTTTTTTGTGGACTTTAGTGATGGTTGTTGAAATGTGTTTGCTAAATCTGAGTTGTCGGTCAATGGTAATTCCCAGGTGTTTTGCCTCAGAGACTGCGGTGATTTGGGTGTTATTGGTGGAGAATATAGAAAAGGAGAGGTCAGTAGGTTTGGTTGGGTGAGACAACATGAGTTGGGTTTTTTTGGGGATTAAGTATAAGTTGTGAGTTATTGAGCCAGTTCTCAATTTCAGTAAAGGCTAGTTGGGCACAGCATGTGAAGGTTGTGTCATCAGCGCATTAGACTATATTGGCTTTTGTGATAGCTAGCTGGATTTGTTTGGTGAAGATATTAAAGAGCAGTGGGCCAAGGATAGAACCTTGGGGTATGCATTACAGGTGCAGTCTGATCCAGTGTGTCATTCATCCTGTCAGATTAGTCACCATCATGGTACAGGCAGTCCAGCACATCAGAATGCACAACATCTAGTACTATCTCTTCTGAGGTCCTTGAGAAACATGCCTGTACCTACACATTTGTCTTCTCACATCTACTGGCACACCAACATCAGGAAGAGAGTGGATAGCAGGCTTCCTCTGGGCACCTCTAATTATCTGACTGTGTAGAACCTCACCCTCACAAGGGCAATAGGGAGACTCTGCCAGTTCTGTAACTGGTGTAACCACACTACCCTTATCAACTGTTTTACCCTCAACCAATTCTATTTCTGAGATCTCTGTGTCATGGGTATGCACAGGAATACATACTGTGTCTGAAATATGGGCAAATGTTGTTGAAGACACAGCTTCAGTGTCAGACTGACATCTGCACCCCCAGACTGCCCCTTTTCATGGCAGCCATCATCATTGGAGGCTACCAATATGCTAACATCAGGAGGTAGGAGTTCCACAGTGCAGCAGGAAGTCTTACCTATGATAACAAGTAATCAACACAACAAACAGAAAAATAGACTAAACAATGATCAAATATATATTATGTGAAATGTTTATTGTAGTTAAGAGATGCTGGTTCAATGAAAACAAATGGCTATCAGTTACACATACATATAGCTTTTGTACATTAATAAGAATAAAGAAGTTGTGGTTATCATATGCATGTGGTCATGCAAAAACCAACCCAGGTGTGCTTTGATATAATAAAGATAATGAAACACAGATGATAAGCATCACAAAGCAAATGACACAATAAACAGACTACAGTTCTCTTTACAGCAGCAGAATAAGGCAAATCACATGCAAAAGTTTATTGTTCAGTTCACCTTCCTCTTCCTCCTTCCTTCTCTCACCTCAGTGTCTTTTCCTATTCCACCTTTGGCTCTGGTTCTGCTTATATATGACACACACACACACACACACACACACACACACACACACACACACACACACACACACACACACACACACACACACACACACACACACACACACTAACAATTATGTAATTATATTCAGTACCCAGAAGTTCTGCAGTAGACTCACTTGGGTTGTCTTCTACATCACCCCCGACATCAACAATTCTGTGTCAGCCTTGTGCTCAGATGTCTGGATCTCTGATAGTCAACAGAAACTCCTTCCTCTGTTTTGGCCAGTGGTGGCTCAGTTGCAGGAACATTCCCAGTAGACATATGTTCAAGGGCAGTTGCAGCTGGCTGACATCTGACCACTGTGATCATAACACTAGCACTATATTTTATTTTGAAATATGTATATCCATGGCCTCAAACCACAGTAACATTGTTGATCACCTGCTTCCAAATACTGTCACAGAAGGACTTGTCACATTTCCCTCCCTCTAAAAGGAATGACCCATCGTGACATAGTGCCTGAATCATCACCAGCATATCTCTCAATTTTCCAGATTTTGACAGAATATCGAGATTTTTGCCTCCTATTTTTGATCTATCCCTCATAAAACTTGTGGTTCTCTGGCAAATCACCAAGGACTGAACTCACTAAATAATGACAAACTTTTATGTTTCAGACTTTATATTATTCAGAAAATGCATAATAACACTGAACCTTTTATTCTAGTGACTTTCTAAATTTATACAAGGAAAATTTAAAATTTGTCCCTATTTTTGGGCTTTTGTCCCCCTGTCATTTTTGGGTTTGTCCAGATTTCTTGCTCTAAGACATTGAGAAATATGATCATCAGCCACCTTTTTTCCCATTTTCTACATGGGATTAGGGTATCGTGTTAACTGTCACCATCTCTCTTGATTCATTGTCACACTCCTGCCTTCCTTGACACTCATGCTTGACTGTCATAGATCTTCTTTCACACAATTCATCCACCTCTTTGCTGGATGTCCTTGTCTCCTCTTACCTTCCTGTCTGTCCCAAATGTTCTTCATCAGATTGTCTACTGCTTTTCTGCATATGTGTCTGAACCACCATAATGTGCTCTCTTTGGTCTTTTCTGCAATTGGATGTACTTTGACTTCTGCTCTTATGTCCTCATTTCTTAGTCTGTCCCATAGTGTGCATCCTGCCAACCATCTCAGGTACTTCATTTCCATCACCTCTAGCTTCCTCATCTGCTCTGCCTTTACTGCCAGGTTTTGGTACCATACAATAGTACTGGTTACACCACTGTCTTGTACACATTATGTTTCAGCTTCTTTGGCATTTCTCTGTCATATACTACACCTGCGACTCCATGCCAGTTGGCTGCATCTCTTCTGGTTCTAGCTTTGACTTCTTCATTCAGATTTCCTTTCTCCTCAACCACCTGTCCCAGATACTTGAAGCTATTTCCCTGTTCCCTTCTATCTCATTTCTCAGCTTCTTCTGATTTCCCCAATTTGCTGCCATTAATATTGCCTTATCTGTGCTTAGTTTCATCCCATGTGCCTTTAGTTTTGCATTCCATTCCTGTATCCTTTGCTGAAGGTCTTGCCAGAGTCTGCCTGTAATACCAAATAATCTGTGTACAACAACTTTGGTGATCTGTTCCCTCTGATCTGTTTACTAATGTAGTTTATCATCAGTATGAACAGCAGTGGGGTCAGAGCTGAACACTGGTGCACACCCATTCCCACTGGGAACACCCTCTGTGAGACCAAACACTGTTCACCCTTGAGCCATTGGTTTCTTGTGTATAGCCTGCACTAATTCTACCAATGTTTCTGGGACTTCAAACCACTGTAGTACTGCCCAAATCAGCTTTCTTGGGACCTTCCCATATGTTTTCTCCAAGTCTAGGCATGCCCAGTTGAACTCTTTCCTCATCTATAGCTTATTCTCAACTATGTATCTCACTGCAAATATCAGGTCATTTGTGCTGCATCCTGATCTGAATCCAAACTGCTCATTTCTCATCTTACATTCTACTACTCTGCATACCCATTTATCAATCACCCTCTCAAGAGCTATCATGCAATTTGATGTGAGTTTGACATCTCTGTACTGCCCACAGTTGTGAATGTTCCTGTTGTTCTTGTACACTGGTATAGCTATGCTTATTCTGCAATCATCTGGGATTCTACTTTCTTTCCACGCTGCTGAGTACCCTCAGGAGCCATTTCTTGCCAATCTCACCCAGCATCTTTATCATATCTGCTGTGATGTCATCTGAGCCTGCTTCTTTCCCTAACTTCATTTTCATTAGTGCAATTCTTAATTCTTCTAGGGTAGGCTCCTTTTCTTCTTCTCTCATCATAGGCTGTTTCTGGGGCTGTAGATCTTCTGTGGAGTTTTCTTGTTTCAGAAGCTTCTGGAAATGCTCCTTCCATCTGGCTTTGATGTCCTATGGACTTGTGAGCAGGTTGTTGCTGGCATCCCTCATGAAGTGCATCTGACTATCTTCTTTACCTTTCCATCTTTGCCTTGCAACCTGATATAGTTTCTTTGTCCCACCTGCTGACTCACTTTTCAGAAGTTGGTAAAGTTCCTCCGATGCCCTGTTCTTTGTTATTGCAACTCCTTTCTTAGTTTCTTTGTTAGCCAACCAGTATTCCTTCCTAACCTGGTTGGTCTTTTTCATCTCCCACTTTTTCCTACACTCCTTTCATTTCATGACTTCCCGGACTTCTGCATTCAACCACCAGCTTTCCTTATGTACCTTATTTCTGCATGTGGCTTGGCCACATATCAGTTCTGTAGTCCTCACAAATGCTGTTTTGAAGCACTGCCATTATTCTTCAACTCCACCGTTTAGTGCTCTTCTTGAGGAGATACAGCCCTGAGTAATTCCTTGAACTGTTGTAAATTCTCTCCAGTCAACTTCCAGGTCTTCAGCCTCCTGTTGACCCTAGAGCCTTCTCTGACCACTTCTAGAGCTGATTGTGGCAACATGTGGTTTATGCTATTGGCCAACTGTTTCACAGTGAATGACTTTGCAGTCATTGATTCTACCTGCATGTCCTTTCCTTACCAGGAGGAAGTCTGCCTGACTTGCATGTTGCCTGGATGATCACTTCATTTTCCCTGTCACTATATGGAGGTTTATGGGATGCAGATGTCTTGGGGGCATACCCCTGTATGACAGGAAATATAAAAGGAAACTATATATATAAGCAATCCAGAAATGACTGATAACAAAACACAAATGTCTATAAATGTATCCACCCATTATACACAACATACATGAAAAAGTAAAGCTCCATATGAGTACCCTCAATTTAATACAGACTCCAACTGCCAAGCAAAGAAAGGAATGTATACAAAATTGCTAAGGTAGCAAACATTTCAGTAACTCCGTAGCATATTGCAGGGTTAACAACAATAACGTACACCTTTCAAGGAAAAATGGATAAGAATTTTGTGTGACATCCACTTCTGTGGAGGGCAGCCAAGTGTACATCACAGGCTTTAAACAATTTGGTGTGCTAATAATGCAAAAACCCATGACCTTGCTAATAATTAATACAACACTTTTCTGTACCAAGTGGTCAGCATACCACATTAAACTTAAAATTAAATCACAAGTAGTATTATTTAGAGACATTTTTAAGACCCAAGAAATAACTGACATGCATGGCTATGCTATGCCAACAGCTAATGAGAATAATCCAGAAAGTAAACCAATAGCTGTATTGTGAAATGCAATCCATCAGTAAGTTTAAAAAACACCAAGTTGTAAAAAACAGCAAATACCTTTGCAAAAAAGTAACTTGTTAAAATAAAAACAAGTTTTTAAAGCAAATTAGAGTACTAAACTTTCTGGATCCAAATAGTCTCACCTACTATGATACAAATTCCTTACCTACGTAATTAACTTTATATAGTGCAGATTCAGCCCACTCAGCACTGTGAGTATGCAACGAGAGTAAAAACTCATTTCCAATCATGATTTCCACAATTTACACTAAGAGTAGGGGAGGAGAATGGTGTAAGAACCTGCACAGTGGAGTGCGCATGCCCTGGCAGTGCAAGGACAAGCATTGAGAAGTGTTACCTGCTAAGGGCTTGCAGGTGTGAATGATTTGTCTGACTGCAGAGACAATCAAGGTTTCGTAGTCAACTTAACAAGGGTGTATCAGGGAGAAGGGACTTACAATGTCTGTGAGTACACTGACTTATGAGAGCAGCATTCCTAACATTTCTATGAATTGCTTATCACCACACTTTGTGCGTCTGAGATAACTTTGTCTGCATGTCTAAAGAAGTACATTACTCACTGAAACATATATCAACATTACGGTAAATCACATAGTAGTCTTGTAACAGAACAATAAATAAGGTTACGATGCTCACAAAATAAAAAGAAAAAGCTGTAGTGCTGCAAGTTTTGTTTTATTTTATATTGTGAGAAGAAAGGTTACCTTAATTCTTCCCAATGTCACAGGCATCTACATATCTTATTGCAAAGGCTCATACTAAAAATAATCTCAATAATCTCAAGTGTTTGTTGAGAATGCTATGTTGTCCTGGGACTCAAATCTAGACAGAGTACTGTTTGTGTGAACATACTGATGTGTAAGAAACATATCTTCATGTTGCAAAACAAAAAAGTTGAGGAAAGATCAGAACTGTGCATTTTAACTTTTGTTTCAGAAGGTTTGCCATATTTCTGTATTGTTTTTCTTTTCTTTTTATCATTTTTGTGCATTTTCTTATTGCACCTTCTTGACTGGCAGTGGTCTTGATCAGTGAACAGCAGTTCACTTCCAAGAGAAGAATTTTGTAGTACAATCAAATCTGGTGCAGTTGGACAGTAGTACATAGTTAATAGATTCCACCCATCAGCTAACTATCTCTGTCACATAAGGTGTAAGGGAAGTGAGCTTAGATAAAAAAGGACACACAACAAAGGTTCATATCCCGTTTACAGATATATATATATATATATAAAATATATATTATGATTGAATTCAGATAAATATTGACAACCAATGTTGTACATGAAAGGAACAAGCTAAAGTCCATGACACAAATTAAAAATATTAACTTTATTCCATGTGAATTGATGTTGCAAAGGTGTTGTTGCTGTTATAAATTCACCTATTCTAATTAGTAATAATAATATGTGCTTTAGCTGTCGTGGCATAAGACATTTTGTAGAGTGTGTTAAAACAAAAACAGTAACATGAGTAATGTGGAGATACACATCATATATGCTGGAGAACTTATCCATAACTCACAATTTATCATCATGACAGTTATACAATAAGTCATAAACTCTGATGTCCTAAGTAGTTATATGTACTATGGCAAGAATAACCTCCTTTCATTCTCTGTGTATCCTCTTTCAGAACAATTGCCATTACATGAAATCCTGATGATGTGTAACCTAAATTTATTTATTTTACATTTGTTGACCAGGATAGTCCGACTGGATACATGTCCATTTTCAGTGGAGGCCCGGGGAGAAAAGTTCCAAAGGTATACATATACAATCAATACAATATCATGTCGAACAGGAGTAATCATAACATAATACAAATATAACATATTTTACAGTCTAGTTAAATGTATGGAAATATACCACTTATTCTAATACATTTAAATGCTACTTGTGATGTTGCAAGCAAATGTGAAAAGGATGACTGTGTCATGCGAATGCTATAACAGCTTTGTTCCTTGCTACATATAATCATTAAATGAATTACTTTGCGATGCAAGGTATATTTTTTACAAACATGTAAAAAATAACTGCAACAAATGCTGAAAAACAACCACAGGTGCCAAGACAAATCCAAGGAACAAAATATAATCCACTGAGGCAAGTTATAATCCACTGAGACAAGTTTTAATTCCTAAAAACAAGTTGTGTAAGCTTTCATCTTGCTTCTATGAGCAAGACTTCATCAGACAAACTGAACTAATGTAAAATGCAACTATTTAAAGTGTAGTTGTTTGAAATGTCACATGCTAAACAACAATTAGCTTCTAAAAGCAAAAGTACAGATATTTAGAAACATTTTAATATAAATATAATATATACTGTATAAAAGAGCAATTCAGTTAAAAGAAATAACCACTAGTAAAATCATATATCCCCCTCCTTTAAATGAATTGCTCATTTTGCACATTAATTGTTTAGTACAGTTTTTAAACAAAGTTTTTTTATATAATTTTCTTAAAATCAGGTCATCCTGGGTGTGCATGTTTATTTTTGGTCAGTTTTATTCATGCTTGCTTATTTACTCAGATTATTAATTTAGTAATTGTATTTATATTAAAATGTTTTTAAATATCTGTGCTTTTCTTTTAGAAGCTAATTGATCTTTAGCATGTGACATTTCAAACAGCTATACTATAAATAGTTGCATTTTACATTAGTTCTGTTTGTCTGATGAAGTTTTGTTCATAGAAGCAAGATGAAAGCGCTTACACAACTTGTTTTTAGGTATATTTTTTATTTATTTTGTTAATCCCAAGGATTCACTAATCTTCCATGTAAGACTAAATTAGTCTTACACGGAAGAGCCAGTCTAAGAGTAAGATGGCAGCATGCCATGCATATTAATGAGGGCTCACTGCCTCAACTCTAAAACTAACACAGAGCATGGACGAGTGTAGGGGGTGTTTCGGACTGCCGATCAGTCCAAAAATCCACACCCCTGCAAGTTTGAAACTCAACAAATGTCTAGTTACATGAGCGAGTCCGCTCACATGTGTACATTCTAACACTACACACCCCCATATAGTAAACCCTGTACAAATATAAAAAGTAAAAGAAATTTTTTTTTTAATTTTCGATATAGCTGCCCGTATTTGCATGTGTTTGCACGGGTTTGCCCATTGCTTAGCTACAGTTAGCAGTTTAGACACCGAAGAGGATAATAAGAAAAATATATGCAAATTAAGTGAAATAGCAATAGCGTAGTGGTTAGTGCCTTCGCACAAAGAGGAGGTATTCCTGGTTCGAGTCCCACCACTACACTTTTCATTTTCTGTTTGAAATCTGTATACAAAAATATTTCCTGACATGTATTATTTAAAGTTTTTTAAAATGCATTGAAATGTTATATGTAGTAGTGAACAAATTTTATATATATATATATATATATATATATATATATATATATATATATATATATATATATATATATATATATATATATATGTGAATATATATATATATATATATATATATATATATATCTATAGGAAGGTGAAATGGTTATGCATACTGATGCATGAGTAACCTATTTTAAGCAATGTAAGGCACTGCTAAGCATATTTTACCAGTACTGAGCATATTTATATTAATTGCTTGTAGCTGAGCACTGCATTAACTAGCGCAATGTCTTTGCGCGGAGCTGCGCATCATGCAAACTAGTGCAAACAGAACATGTTTGTGCATAGCTGCGCACCGCACTAACCAGCGCAATGTTGGGCAACGTCGAGCAATGTCAGGCAAAGTCGAGCAATGCTGAGCAAAGTCGGGCAAAGTTGAGCAAAGTCAGCTAAACATGGCCACACCTCCTTTACTGTACCGTAACCATTCAGGTCTGGCTAGTAGGAAAATAAAAAGCATTGACAAGGCTCGAACTCTGTATACTGTGTACTATAGTCACAGTACATAACCACTAAGTCATGACAGCATTTCATAACCATTCACTTTCAACAGACACATATCTATCAAAGGAATATTAAACATTGCTAACATCAGCTAAGCAGGTGTGCCTACAGCTGAGTTTTTTCAAAACTGGCCAATCACAAATAAGTGTGGGAAATGAGGCATATTTAAGCTCCACAGATGGGGATACTTGCCACTACTGGTTGTAGCTCCCTTCTGCAGTCAGCATGGCCGGTGTTGGAGAAGGCACTCGATTTCGAGTGCAACGTTGGGGCATTGAAGTGACCAAAGTAATGGTTTGGCTCCTTGTCCACAATTATGAGGAAAGACTCCTGCGGGGCCAGTGCTAGGGCACCCGATACAAAACAGAGGCCTGGAACTGCCTAGCTCATGATCTCACCAGTGCCACTGGCATTCCTCGGATTGGTGAGCAGGTCAGGCACCATTACTCTGACCTGAAACAATGTAAGGAGGATCAACTGGGCCAGTGGATCCAGGAGTCCCGTGGGATGGCAAATGCCCCAGTACTGAGTAAGTAGCCATTGTATTAAGTATTTAAGAATTGCTAATCTTGTCTATACTATGGGTAGGTATGTCTCATTATCACTGCATTTACTTCACAGCTGCAGGTATCCGGGCTATGAATCAGCAAGCCCATGAAGATAGGCTGCAAAGGCTGCATCACCAGGCAGGTTAGTAATTATTCTGCATGTACTGTTATAAAAAATAAATGAGAGAGCCTTCAAAAAAGTGTTTTAACCCACTAAATAAAGGTATAATAATTCCTTAATAATTATTCTGAATGTACTGTTATATAAAATAAATGAGAGAGCCTTCAAAAAAGTGTTTTAACCCAATAAATAAAGGTGTAATAAATCTTTAATAAAGGCATAATTCCTGGAGTGCGTCTGTGTGATTTCCTTTGATATGTTGTTGTACTGTTGCATTTTAGAAACAGTACTGTTTTATTAAGCAGTGTTAGTTAACCCACACTTGAGTAGTCCCATATAGTGGATGAAGGGAGTGCCAGTAGCTTTTATGCATATTTACAGCCCTTAACTGTCGATTCATGCCCAGCATGTACAGGTTAATCTGGCACATGAGTAGCTTGGTATTGTGTTCCCCAGATATGTCAGTGTGCTGCCAGAAATGTAGGGAGCTTTTAATATATAACTGATAATTTCACCTGAACATATCTAGATAATTATATGAAAGTAGAGTTGTCAGTGTACCATCACAGCAGGAGTGTGTGTGAGCAACTCTCAAAATATGTAGCAGTAACATCTGCATCCTGGACAGTTTGTATGTCAGATACAGCTCATGTATATAATGATCTAGCAAAATCCAATTGCACAATAGAAGGACATTGGGTAGTGTAATAATACACGTAAGGGACATATAACTGCAGTTAATAGGAATGTAGTGTAAACTAGAAGGATATATAAGCTGTTAATTGAGCTATCTTTTCCACCCTACTGTATGTGCATAAAAAATGCAATTAAAAAAAAAAAAAAAAAAATGCAATTCCACACCTCAATGGGTATGTCTAATCTCAAAACATTTGCTGGGACATATGTCCTATTGGTTTATAAATATTTGCATTCATTTCTATGCATGTGCCCTGTTCAAATACAACAATATTGGTGGACTGTTGCCATCAATTAAACCTGCATGTTGTTGTAATGTCCACTATTGTTCTATATATGCATGTGTTATGCTTGCTTTTCAACTGTTGAAACTGTGATGTGTTGGGTTAATGGGAATACTTCTGCATGCTGTTATAACTAACTGGGAATGCTGTTGACTGTTACTAACCCATATCTTTATCAAATTCTCCAAAACATAGTTCGTATAGGAAGGCCGGTCCCAGCTGAACCACCTGTCCCACCTCAGCTGGCCATGGCACCTAGCACCAGCAGGTCCGGTTCCCAGCCTGGGACTTCCTCCCTGTTGGCCCTGTGCCACCTTCAGGTGGAAGTGTTACAGGGGATGGGGCTCGGCTCCCTGTGCAAGCGTGGGCGGAGGAGGGCCACCTATCACCCTTTTAACGGTCCGGGCTGTGGTGTGTAGAGAGATCGAGCGTTCTGTTGCATAACCTCTATGCCAGCTTGAGGCATGAGTGGTGTAACTCCCGGGTCAGCCTGCTCCTCCTACACAGCCCCCAGCAGAGCCACCCTTTGGGCTGTGAAGGTGCAGTGGTGACTGCCCATGGGTGAGGATCTCAGTTCCACTGTTGCCATCTGTGGGCTCATGGGCTTGCGATTTCCAAACATCCCTCCCCGTCAGTGGTGTTCACCCACCACGTGTCATATTCCGCCTCTGTATGCATCTTGTTTGTCTTGTCTGTTTACCTCCCCAACCTACCTCCCCAAATATACCTACTTCCCCTACCCCACATTCCACTCTCACCTGAAAAATAAAAAAGGGAAATCTGCTTAAAAAAAAAATGACGCCCCATACATAGCTGCCCATTTTGCACACGTGTCCCCAGGACACATAAAATGTAATTTAATTGGCATTACAACATACTTTGTTGTCCTCACCCCTCTCTCAGGGGTTGAAGGTTTCATATTTACCTCCAAATTTATTCCATATGCACAGCTGTTGCTGTTAAAGAAATGGGCAGCTATGGACCTTCCCTACACCCATCTTGCACATCTCGAGCTACGTTCCATACTGTCTTTCCCTCTTTGTGCCCCTTCTTCACCACTTTCCTATCTCTCCATTTTTCTTTTCTTTCAAAGAAATGAGGGCGGGGGTTAGCGGGAGTAAGCACCATTAAGCAGTAGTTATCAGGTTTGTGTGAGTGTGTGCTTGTTTGCACATAGCTAAGCATTGCTAAGCATCGCGCAACCCCATGCAAACCCGCTTAAAACTGCTTAAAAGTGCCTTAGTCACTCTGTATGTGAGGGCCCTTGTTCTGCTCAGGAGCAAAATAAAACATCTCTGTAATCTCGAACCCCGGACCTTGTACACACTACACTGCATGAAGTACCACTAAGCCACGGTAGATATACAACAAGTTGGTGCTAAAATAAATATATCATGCATCAGAATGAGTGAATGTAAAGGAAAAATAGGAATGCCATACCACACAACTTATTCTGTGGATCTTTACCATCTGTTGTTGTGGGATTACATTACATCACTCTATAAGCGAAGCAGCCATTCTAGCAGGAAATAATGTTACACCATCACTTTACAACCCCCACACAGTATCATAGCAGTACAAACACTGACATATCTGTTTAGGGCAGAGGCCATACCTCCCAACTGTCCCTAATTTTCAGGGATGTCCCTGATTTTGAAACAAAATTTAGCTCTGTCCCTCTGAATCCCTCCAAAAACTACTGACTTTGGCCAGAAAGGTGGTGAATTACATGTAATAAGTAATGACAATAATTAAGAGTTATACACTTCTTTTACTTCAGAAAAGGTGTATTCATCCATATACTCTGGTTCTCTCAAAGTCTCAACTTAATGGCACTAATATTTTAAAGGTGTCCCTGACTTTTTCTCTACTTTTCCCGGAGTCTGTTCAAATATGTACATGAGTGTTTGAGAGGTCTGGCAGAGGCAGAAACACAGAGGCATATTGACCTTTCTGCTGTTACACACTGTGCAAATAGCTTTGGAAGGAGTTCCAGAAGCATACCCTTATGTAGGAATACAACACTGAAATACAAAAGGATGTAGCCATGTACTTGCAGCAAACAACTGTAACAATGCCATTGCTCTAGTGCTGAAAAGACCTGTGTGGTGCACAGACAAAGAATAACAGGCTAATCTCTGTCTACCATTTGGATAGGTCCACAGTTGGGAGTTACACAGACAGACTACTTGCCTTGATAAACTAACATGTACACAGCAACCCTCTAAGTCCAGCAAGATAAAATCCACACAATAATACATATGCTGTCTGTACTTCTGCACCCCTACCCAAATGTAGACTGTACCTGTGTGTGCAG
This sequence comes from Protopterus annectens, assembly GCF_019279795.1. Lineage (NCBI taxonomy): Eukaryota > Metazoa > Chordata > Ceratodontiformes > Protopteridae > Protopterus > Protopterus annectens. Next base: position 1,940,310,412 of record NC_056733.1, on the reverse strand, counting down.
GGTCTACCAAGGATGTAGGTAAGCATACTCACAGTACTGAAATGTGTCCTGTTTTCTTGAGCAGCTTGTGCTAATGTCAACACTAAAAAAGCACAAACTGTTTAGAACTGAGTAAATGAATATTCACAGTATAGCAGTTCACAAACAATTCATGTGCCAGAGGAATACATCTCAATAACTAGCTTTGTATGGCAGTTAATTGTAAAATTTGAAAAGAAAGTACATCCTCTCATGTATCTTGGGTTAGCATTTTGAGGGGTGAGTACACTTCTACACTGACAAGTGTGTACTGGAAGCAGCAACATTTAGGTCTGAGTACAAAATGTAAATCACTGGCTACACCCCTGGCTTCTGATATAAGAACTATACCAACCTTCTGTCTTAAACAATGATGTTCACAGCAAACAAGGATGATCTCCATCTTGGAAAGCTGAAAGGGCCACGCCTACCTGAGTTAGCAATTTATAGTACTGAGTTTCTATGACAGTGATTACTGCAATTACTACATAGCAGGCTGCATGCAATTAGCAAATGGTGGCCACTAATTGGTGCAGAGGCCATCACATGCTCATGTGCAAATACCTACAAAAGCAGGCTGCAATTGCTGCCAAAAATCTCAATCACTCTATTGCAGACACTGACAGAGAGAGAAACAGAGAGAGAGAGAGAGACAGAGAAAAGGAAAAAGAAAAAGAAACAATACCAAATCATACAAAGGAAAGGTATGTGACACATATGTATTTACTGGCATGTAGTAGATGTTTCTGAAGAGTAGTCTACATAATGTGAACCATTCATATGTGGCAGCAGTACTTATCTAGGCAGAGATGTCCTGCTTAACTACTACTATGGACAATACAGTGTGTACCTGTGGGCATTGGGACATACCTGTGAAATGTGTAGCTCAGCATTAAATGTCAAAGAACTGATCCATGTTATCTGTGTTCTGTACAGTAGTGTGGCCAATGGCTGTTGGGGGGATTAGTGCTGCCATTATATAAACATGGGTGTGACAGAGCAACACATGCATGATAGTCATATTAAAGTGTAGCTTAGCAATGGCAACTGCTGTAGCAGTCTAGTATACTTATCTAGCATTTGTAGCTATATATACCCCCTCTAATGTTAGTGTGTGTTCACATGTGACACCTGTTTGTGTTGCAGCAAGGCCCAACAGTTCAGCTGTGAGGTCCAGGGACTTACAACAGTGTGGACCTTGTGTGTGTATGCCACACACATACGAAGAAATATGTGTCATATATATTCACATCTGTATATGTGCATAGAGCAGGGGACATATTGCAACTGTTTGTGAAGGGTGGAGATATATTTATGTTGGTGAATGGTAGTATGTGCATATTTGTATGTAGGTTTTAGTGTGTGACAAACAAGACAGCATACAGTGCTGGTATATGACATGTGGTGGTTAAACAGTGTGGGTGGTTTGTTCAGTTTGCAATGTTGAAGTCAGTGAGGCCTGCTAAAGCTACCTGGGCTGTGAACACTTTCAATGCATTTATCACAAGACTGTGCGATATTATTACATTACTGTACACCTTACATCTTTTGTATAACTGATATTCTCACTATGAAAGGTGAAATGTATATGTGCCTACATATATATGTATATGTACACCAATGGATGTGTATATGTATATATATATATATATATATATATATATATATATATATATATATATATATATATATAGAGAGAGAGAGAGAGAGAGTCATATATATTCATACACACCTACATCTACTTGTTGCAATAGATTCTCTGTACTGTTGACTGACTGTGATGGTCAATGTGTTTGTGAATACATCAAAGATATGTATTTGTGGGATAGCTTAGTGGGAAACTGTTTATGTCATAGTATTATGGGTCCTTGCTTTGATCCCAGCAAAAGCTGTGTATTCTGTTGCTGGGCTGAAAAAGACCTATGGCATACAGTGAGATTAAGTCCCTTGGTTTTAACTGGGGTGTTGTCATTGGAGGATAAAGAACTACATCTATGATTATTGATTGGTACTGGTGTTGAATCCACCTCCTGTGTGTACTGTAGTACTACATGAAGCTCTGGGCCTGTACAGCAAAGTATGGTGTATGTCCACATTGCTTGCATCCACTGTTTTGTGTGGTCACTGTATTCATCACAGATTACATTCCTCAAGATTAAGGTTTTGTAAGTACTGACACACAGCACTGTATAGTACACATGTAAAGCTTATCTGGGTTGCCATACCTTTGTGTCCTGTAATTATGTCTGATGTGTGTGTGGGTATGTCTGTAACATGTCCTCTGTCATATGTGTGGTAAAACATATAACTGCGTATCTAGCAACATTTATAGTGGACTACAGCAGTATGCGACCTATATTCACAATTGTGCACATATTTTGGCCACGGGTTTGCCATTAACAAGTTGTTTGTTATAATATTTATACATTTACTGGACCTTACACTCATTGTGATGAATAACATATTTCTTTACATATCAGCTTGATGTATATCTGCTGTGGCTAGGTGGTGCATTGTGTTGCATACAGTGTGCCAGGTACTCTTGTATAGTCTTATATAGTGATTTTATTTTGTTGCTGTGCAGAACATGGTTCATTAGATAGAGTGAGCCAGGCACTTTCAAGCAGTTGTGGGGTGAGCAGTGATAAGTGGTAGTTAAGGTGTTTCACTCTCAGTTAGCTAATAGGTTGCTATATATGGCAGTTCATTGATATCTGTACTGTATAATGTTAAATGTGCCATATGACTTGCTCAGACATATTTTTTCTTTATGTCTTCCAGGGATCATGGCACATCACAGAAATCCCAGCTATAGCAGTGCTGAAGATGAGATCATTACTAGCTGTATGATTCAGCACTACAGTCTTATGTTCTCACGAACCAGTCAGAACCAGTAGGAGCGTACTGCAATGTGGCAAGATGTTGACCAGAGGGTAAATGAGGTAGGCCTGCATAACCGGACATATGAGCAGGTACGCCACCACTGCAGTGATCTACTCAGACATGTCCGTCAGCGTGCTTCTGATGTGCGGAGACAACAGCTTGCAACAGGAGGTGGTCTTAATATCCACCCCCCACCAGAGTGGAAGAGCTGCTCCTGAGTCTCGTGGCACCTGCCCAACAACAACAGCAGCAGACATACACCATGATGGAGGTTGGAGCCACCCAGCAAGCACACATGGAGCATGCAGGTAACATAGCATATCTGTAGACTACTGTTATCTGTATTTGTAGATCATGCATATGTGAGATGTGGAGTGTGTAGTTAGAAGATGTGGAGCCTGTTGCTGTGCAATACTGATAATTTGGAAAATAATCTGTAGGCCTGTGAATGTAAACTGTTATTCTACTGTCAGATTGCAAACACACAGAAGCAATGCCACAGTTGTGGCCACTGACAAACTGTCTCATCTCTATGTAGGTCCCTCTGGGGTGACATCAAGGCAGCAGACAGATGCTGGTGAGTGTGTTCTACATTTATTATTGTAAATAAAAAGTGCATGTCATAGTTAAGGTGTAGGCCATGTACACATGTAACACACCTACCCATAATGCATGCTGTGCATGTTTGGTGTAAGACCATGCACATCTCACTAATGTGATTAGCTGCCTCAAACACATGCAATACTCAGACCATCTCAAAAAAATGTGGCTACACTGTAGTGACCATTGAATAGGCAAAGCTGATACTCAACATGCACATAACATACACAACTATGTCATACACAGAGCATTTTAACATGCTACACATAAAGGATTCACAAATCCTCTGTAAAGACACACTCTAGTATCCAAAATCTCATCCACACATTGCACATAATATACCTGAGGGGTAGATGCCTATCATGGGGCATTTAAACACTCTGCAACACACTACACATTCATGTCAGGGAACGCTCCTTATTGGCATCTTTACAAACCCATGTAACAACTGGTTGTGAAATGGTGAATGTAGCCAAGGTAGTACAGTTCTGGTACAGCATGATTAGTGATAATTTGGGAAACATTTGTAGCCTTGAGTGACCACATGATGCTTCATGATGATGGCCTATGGTACTATACCCCATCCAGTTATTGCAACCACAGTACTACACATAGCTTTCATTGCTATACACCTCAATGTTGTGTGTGTGCAAACATATACACATCTAAACAATATGCATATCAATCACCATTTACACAATTGACACATATATGTCTTGTGATGCTATTGAGTGGCTAGGTCATATGACACACATTGGGTATGTGTGATGTTTAAATATGCAGTTGTGTTTTAGCATGCCATGTCATGGATGACACTGGCATGTCCACAATATGATCTACACTCACCATAACTATTGTACATTGGGTATGTGGACAAATGGTATTCCATCAATTATACATGCACCACTGATGATGTTGTGTGAATACTCATCACGCATGTGCTAAATCTGTGTCCACAATTATTTGCTAAAGACACAGACATTGTGCCATGGTATGTAGACCTATGAGTTATGGTGCACAGTACATTACAGTTTTGAATACTTGCACAGCAATGTTGTGTCCATGTATACACTGCATTACAGGGGGAGGCCTATCACCTAATAACAAAACACATGCATCAAAGCCATGTAAACTGTTGGTAACAAGGACTGTCTACACTTGCACTGCATGCTGTTGAGCAACACATGTCCTGCATGCTGACATGTGTGATATGACTGTTTTGCTTGTGATATTGTATCCCACCATCACCTTCTATTGTGTATGTTCTGAGATTGCTGGTGTTGTGTGTGTGTGTCTGCTTTAGGGATGAGTGTATGTGTGTGTGCATGTGTGCATGTGTGCATGTGCGTGTGTGCATGTGTGCATGTGCATGTGTGTGCATGTGCATGCATGCATATGCACATGTGTGTGCATGTGCATATGTGTGCATGTGCATGTGTGCATGTGTGCACATGCACGTGTGCATGTGCATGTGTGCATGTGCGCATGTGGTCTGACATCATGTTCAGGTCTTAAAGTGTGTTTCCTGTTTTACTCTCACAGGTGCTTAGGTGGGGCTGGTTCAGTACAGCAGGGAACCTGTTGTCACTGAGACAGACAGTGATCATGAGGATAGGTGTGTTGAGGCACAGGCAGGTTTGTCAGGGTCTGTTGGGCCTCCAATTGACAGTACACAAGTATCCATCCCATCCATGCACACAGTCATACTGCCTGTACATCCATCATCACCATTGCCCTTAGCTGAGGGACAGTGTACAGTTGGCACTGGCCAGGACAGTGTGGTATCTATGGCACATGTATCAGGACACAGCAGCCATAGCCAGATGTCTGGAATGGTACCACATAGGCAGATGCCCAGGGGTTCTTGTCAGAGCACTGCTGGTCATCATGCCCCTGGCAGATGTTCCACACCTCTTTCTACCACACACATGTTCCAGGCTGTCATGCAGGCACAGACACGAATGGAGCGGTACACCAGACAGGCACTAAGGGCACAGAGGGCTCATAACATCTCTGTAAATGACAGTATCCATGACCTAGCAGGTGCCATATGTAATTACACTGAGGTCATTGACAGACATTGGGGTGAGAGATTGGATGTCCTCCACAATGTCATGTCCATGTGTCAGGACAGTGTGGGATGGTTGAGACATCGATGTGGACATATGCCAGCAACATCAGCAGCTGGAGGTCACCGTGGATGTCCAGCAAGTCACAGCCACTCCCGTAGTGCCAGTACTAGCCCCAGCAATGTTGGGGGGGGGTTGTCCATAGACCGTCCTAGAAGACCATGTGCACGTGGCTATGGCCAGTCCCAGCAGGGACCTGGATCCAGAGGACATATATCAACCTCTTCGGATAGTACCCAGTCTGGATTAGTACATGATACCTTCTGTAGCACCCCTGCCAGGCACAGGTTCCATATCCATTGCCAGAGATGGTGATCTGTAAAGCCTGCCAGGTACAGTCTGTAGCTGTCTCACAAATCCCCATATATGGCAGCCACATCATGGAACTGTGTGCATGCAGACACACACACATAAACCAGAAACCTAGGGTAAACACATACCCGCACACATTACATCAACATTGGCCAATAACAGTACTCATGGCCCTCACACACACACTCGCACACACATGTCAATTGTATGGCTCAGTGTAGGCCTCTGCAAACCAACAACACACCCTGTGCATTTGATGAAACCTGTGCCACCTCCTGTCATCTGTAACATTGATGCAGGAACAGGCTAACATGGTGCTGATGCACAGGGTGACTTTAATAAAGTAGAGCAATGGTTGAATGTGTAGCATGTTGTCAGCAGTAAAGTGTAATGATATCCTTGAAGGTGTAGCTGAGCAGGCATGATGCATTAAAGCTGTAATTAGCAATGTTGTATTGTTTCCACCAGTGTTTATTCCAGTTTTGTTTTGTTTGCCCATGTGCCACTTGGCTGATGTATGTAGTTGTGTCAGCATGTGTTATACAGTGGAGAGTAAGTGTGGGGTGTGTGCAGCACAGGTCTGCAGGTGTGCATTTGTGAACATGGTGGAGGTGCACTGTCTGCATGTACATGCATATTGGGCACATGGGCAGGGTGACATGCCCTGTATTGGCCAGTATTTACACTCCATACTTTCGATTGGGGGCCAGTATGCATTGTACTACACACATTTTGGAACTTGAGTACACATGTGTGTGTATGACATGGGTTGACACTGTGCTCTGGGTGATGCTGTTGTTGCTATCTGTCATTGGTTTGCATTACTGTGGTTAACGCTGTCCCAGCTGCATAATCCTTTATTAATGCACACTGTTCACCTACAGGGTTGCATGGACCATGCTATCACAAACACAAGCATTTCTCACTTATACAGTAAAAGTGCATTAGTCTCATGGACCCCTGCCATGAACTAAATATATAATAGAAGGTGTGAAGTTGTACCAAAAGAGTTACATACCAAGAAGGGATAACGTCTCTGGTCAGTATCATTAGGAAAATACAATCCCTCAACAATCATACAAAGCAAGCTTCAAAATACAAAATGGCAAGGATTCCAAAGACAACACTAAAGCTTTCTTCAGTGTTGTTCATAATCTACAGGTGAAAACTCAGATTGGGTCATAGTTAATGTAAATGGTCACAAAGTACACTTATCTGACTGACATTACCAATTCCTTGTCAGACAGTTTGAATGCGGATTTCACCACCCTGTCATTACACAAGGGCCACATTTCCAGACCTGAAGAATGTAAAACCTGATGATTCACAGACACTCTAATTAAAACATCTCTTTAACAAAGTACACACCACAGTGGCAATGGTACTGGACAGTGTCCCTGGCTGTGCCATACACAAGCCGACATATGAAGTCACCACTCACGTAAATGCTCTGTCCAGATGCAGCCTCTATACAGGTTACATACTTGTGGCATGACACACGGTAATGGTGTTCACAGTCCAGAAGGGTTGAGCTACAATGTCTTCTTCTTCATCTCCTGTTGGATGCTCCCATTAGGGGTCACCACAGTGCATCATTTCTTCCTGGCCTCTGCATCTTGCGCTATCACACCATCCAGCTGCATGTCCTCTCTCACCACAGCCATAAACCTCATCTTAGGTATTCCTCTTTTCCTGTTACCTGGCGGCTTCATCCTTAGCATCTATTTCACAATATACTCTGCATCCCTCCTCAGCACATGTACAAACCAACTTAATCCTGCCTATCTGGCATGGTCTACTAACCTTCAAACGTGGCCTGAGCCTCTAATATTCTTAAACCTGTCCACCCTTGTCACACCCAGTGCAAATGTTAACATAAATTGATTAAGGGTAGAACTACAACAGGTCCTGGAAACTCTCACCCTATAAGCCAGACCAATGTTATCTGGAAGGCTATGGAGCACAGCATTATGGAACTCATTAACAGAGACATTATGAACCTGCAAACACTGCACCATACCCACTTAGGTTCTCTAAAGGCCAGATCATGGCTCCTACACCTAGTAGGCTTCAAGCCAGTCAACAAGACTATAGGTGAGGGAGGGGAGGTCAACACAGCCAAGCTATAGCTCTCCAGCAAATCATACCCATCTCACATACTGGTATTAGACATAACCTCAACAGACTGACCATAAATGATTGTTAGATGATGGCTTGACAACTGACACACAGATGTAGGACACACAGTAACATTTGCAGCCTCCATGTACTATTCTATGCCAGTAACAAGTGGTATTCACCTACACTCAGTCCTGGGACCACTCCTGTTTAGCATATAGCTTTCTTAGGTACAAGCAAATACAGTAGGGATATGTCTGCCCACATCTGATGAAAATGCATACTGTGGGCTATACTTTATTCTCCAGATGACACACACATCCTCCAAAAAGGGTATCATACAGATAGATACCTGGTGTCAAACTCATGCTGTAAAGCTATAAGCCTAAGAAAGCATAGTTATCCACTTTTAGAAAACAAAGTATCCCCAGAGTACCACATAGGTAGTAGCCCCCAAAATGTGGAACAGGTACTAATATACATAGAGCCATGTGTTAAGTCATCTCTCCTTTGGTAATCACATTACCAAAGGGTTTTGGAAATCCCTCTGTGGAGCACATACGCAATAAATGGTTTGCATGCAGATCCACATAGGTTGTTGCACACCTATAATGATTAATCATCTTTGCCAGACTTTGCTTGCATTGGAACAGGTTTCAAATATACCTCAAGCATAAAACCTCACTCACACTCTTCAATAGAAACCGTGATGAGTGGATGTGAAATGGAAACCGTAACCCAGGGATCACTGCAGTGGCTAAGCTTGTCACAAGCATACAGAAATGACCTAAGGTCTGGAAAGCACCAGCATGCTCTGGCAAAGATAACACATGCAATCATGGAGAAAGCAGAGTACCCACCTATGAAATACTTGAGGTCACATGTATGTATATGGATTTGCCCCACAGCTACCTTACATGTGTAATGCACATACAGTTGCCATTGTGATATGTCATACACTAGAAAAATCAAAACCAACTCCACATTGGCCAACAGTGTTACACACCTGGAGCAAAGACACACAGTCAGCAAGTGTGAGATTCAAACTCTCTCCTAACTACATTATGATACTACAGTAGTATGCATTTACACAACACGCTATACACATTACTGAGATTTCACCTTTCCACAGATGTATTTGTAGGATGGTGACATCATCAGACTTGACAAAGATGAGTATACCACTTTTAAGGTGTATGAGTAGTCTCTAAGAAGGTTGCTTCTCCCCAGGGAGACACACGCACTCAAATATACAGCTAGCAAGTGCAGGATTAAAACCCCTACTTAATTACATTATGATATTACAACAAGACACATTTACACAACGCGCTATACACATTACTGAGATTTCATCTTTCCACAGGTATATTTGTAGGATGGTGACATCATCAGACTTGACATAGATGAGTATACCACTTCTAAGGTGTGTGAGTAGTCTCCAAAAAGGTTGAGCTTCCCCACGGAGACACACTCAGTTGGCAAGTACAGGATTCAAACCCCTAGCTAACGACATTATGATACTACAGCAGTACACATTTAGACAACACACTATACACATTACTGGAATTTCATCTTTCCACAGGTATATTTGTAGGATGGTGACATCATTGGACTTGACAAAGATGAGTATACCACTTTTAAGGTGTTTGAGTAGCCTCCAAAAAGGTCGCTGTTCCCCAGGGAGACACACACAACTTGCAAGTGCAGGATTCAAACCCCTACCTAACTACATTATGATACTACAGCAGTACACATTTATATGATGCACTATACTCATTACTGGGCTTTCACTTTTCCACAGGTATATTTGTAGGATGGTGACATCATCGGACTTGACAAAGATGAGTATACCACTTTTAAGGTGTTTGAGTAGTCTCCAAAAAGGTTGCTCCTCCCCAGGGAGACACACACACACACACACACACACACACACACACACACACACACACACACACACACACACACACAGTTGGCAAGTGCGGTGTTCTTAATCCAAGCTAAGTATGTCTTTACACTTCAGCAAGCAATATGGAGTTACAGGGTGCAATACAGACATTACTTGCTGACAGTCTGCACAACGATTTTTTTCACATTTGCTAACCTCAGCAGGCTTATCATACTAGGTGTATTGTGAGTGTATTGTATGCATAGGCCATGACCATATCATATATGGGTCGATGCACCACATGCTGGCACACACAGGGTCAAACCTTAAGTAGCTTCTTACCTTCACCTACATGATACTGCAATATAACAGAAAGATGATAAACTTCAACAATTGGCTGAGCTTCTGGTGTCATTCAAAGGGAATCCAGTCTCTGTCTGTCTGTGATGATATGATAGACAAGCCTTGTTGCTTCACTACAGATGGTTTGCACCTGTCGCCCCTATGCTTCTCAATACTGGCCAAGGCTCATGCTATCCCCATATTACCTTTTTTAGGCAAGGCTCAAAGTTTCATAGGTTCATAGGTAGGTACTAGTCTAGCAGCCCTGGGGCCTATACAAGGCCAGCCAAAAAGGTACCCTGGCTTTTGGCACCCAAGAAATTTATTTTCCTGTGCCACTGTCATGCAGAGACACAGAAGTGATCCCCAGGGTGAATTTCCTATTTCCCATCCAATAATCAAGATTTTCCTTGAAGAGTGCTAATGAGGAGCTTTGTTTGATATAGATAGCTAGTTTATTCTGGAGTATGTGAAGTCTGTGGGACAGGAATCTATCCCTCCGGCATGTTCTGTTTATTGTAGTGACAAGGTTTAGATCCCTAGAGTGTGTAGGTTCATAGGTAGGTACTAGGCTATCTGCCCAAGGGCATTTATAAGCCTAGCCAGAATGTGTTGGCTTTCGTCTCCCTTTTAAATTAGTTTCCTGGGCCTCTGTCTAGCAGGGCCACTGAAGTGATCCCAGGGGTAAATTTACAATTTCCCATCCACTCATCAAGATTCCTCTTGAAGAGAGTCTGCAAGGGGCTCTGCCTAACATCAACTGAGATTCTATTCCAGAGTGAGGGAAGTCTTTGGGACAGGAATCTTTCCCTGCAGCATGTCCTGTTTATTGCTTTGCTGAGGTTTAATTCACTGGATCGTGTGGCTCTAAGAGATTTGTTTTTCTTGAGGTGGAGCATGTCCATTAATTCCGGGTTGGACATGGCCTTATACATCAGCCATAGATCAGCTCTGAGCAGGCAGTAAACAACCGATTACAGCTGGAGTTTCTTTAGTCGAGCTGCATAGGGCATCTCTTTGAAGCCCATAATCCTCTTGGTGAAGTACTTCTGTGGTCTTACCAGCTGTTGCATGTGCCAATTAAGGTACATACCAAATGGGGCATTGTACTCTACTATGGGTCTAATGAGTGATGAGTAGAGGCGCACAATGACCTCTCTTGATGTTGAGGTGAACCCTTTTGTGATTAGGTGGGCTACATAGAAGGAATATCTAAACACTTTGCCAATGTGATTATCAAAGGAGAGGTTACTATCTACCTGGGTCCCCAGGTCCCTAATTACATTTTCCGTACCTAGTGGATTACCACCTATGTGGTAATTCATGGGCACTTTGTTTTTTCCAAAGGGGATGACTATGCATTTTTTGGCATTCAGCTTGAGGCCATGGTTTTGACACCAGGTATCTCTCTCTGTAAGACCCTTCTGGAGGATGTCTGTGTCAGCCAGAGAGTTGATTATGGCCCCCAGTTTACAGTCATCTGGGAACTTGGTCAGCCATAGTCCTCCCATGCTTGCCTGTACCTTAGAGAAGTATATACTGAACAGGAGGGGTCCCAGGACCGAGACCTGTGGGATGCCACTTGTGACTGGTTTAGAGTCGGACATGGCACCTGTAACTTTGACCATGTGTGTTCTATCAGTGAGCCAGTTGGCCACCCATCTTGTGACATAGGGGTTAATGTTCAAGTTGGTAAGCTTGTCTATGATGCCAGAGTGGGGGATGGTGTCAAAGGCCTTAGTGAGGTCCAGGTAGGCTCTGTGGACTACCTTCCCTTCATCTATGGCCTTGGTAACTGTTTCAAAGAAGTCAACTAGGTTTAGGAGGCAGGATCTGCCTTTAACAAAGCCAAATTGGGTAGGGTCCAGTATCTGAAGGTTCCCAATGTCTCTGTTTATGAGTTCCATGATAATTCACTCCATAGCTTTGCAGACCAGGCTGGTCATGCTTATAGGGAGATAGTTCCCAGGTTCTGTTGTGGCACCACCTTTGTGGAGTGGGATGACTGTTGCTGTACGCCATTCTTTGGGTACATAGCCTGTGGTAAGGTTGAGCCTGAACAGTGAATGTAGGTGAGGGTTTAGTTCCTTTTGGTGCTCGTTAAGACGCAGCCTGGGATACCATCCAATCCCATTGATGCTGTGTTTTTAGCTTTGGAGAGGGCCGTTTTTACCTGCATGCCCATGAAGTCTGGGGCTTTGCATTCTTCTGGTATGGACATGGGCCCTTTTGGGGGTGAAGTTTGCACTGAACTTGTCCACCAGGATGTTGGCAATGTCAGTTGGTTCAGTGTATTTTTTGCCATTTTGCAGTAGCTGAAAGCATATCTGAGAGTTGCCACCTAAATGTTTGATATAGCTAAAGAAGGCTTTGTGGTTATCTTTAGATTCCTTGGCAATTTTTCTTTAGAAACTGGACTTGGATTATTTTATGAGCGATCGTAGTTTCTTGCTAATAATGATCAGTGATGCCTTTCCTTTTTGGAATTTTGCTCTATCATGTGTTAGTTTCCTCCTTCTGTTGTATAGCTTATTTATGGGCAAGGACCACTAGATTGGTTTCTTCTTTTTGGAGGAGTGAGTCTTGGTTTTAATTGGGATGGCTCGATCCATGCATCCCTGTAGATGCTCATAGAATGCACTTGTAAAGGATTCTGCAGATTGGATAGCATTATCCTGTAGCAAGAGGGCTTTGAAACTTTCCACTTAGGTCTTGAGAAGTGTGAAGTTTGCTTTTGAAAAATTTTTCACAGTGGTTTTGTTGACTGGGGGTGGGGCGGGGGGTCGGGATGTGGATGTCCAGTGTGATTACATCATGATCTGATATTACCAATGAGGGATTTACCACTAGAGTGGAACACTGATCCCCCATGTTGGTGATGATCAGGTCCAGTATGTTGTCACCTCTAGTGGGCATGGTGACCAGCTGTTCCAGGCCATTTTAGTTTATAAACTCTAGGAAGCATTGGGCAAAGGACTTTGTACTCAAGTAATTCTCCCAGTCAATGTTTGGATAGTTGAAATCTCCTCATATCATGGTGTTTGGTAGGACCTTTATATTTCCCAGTGTTCTCAGGAATACTGAGTGAGGGTCCTGAGACACGGTATGTGATCTATAGCAGGCTACGATCTGATAAGCAGCTTTGCCCAATGTTAGTTGCACTTGTATGGTCTCCAAGGCCTCGTGCTGTGCCACTAACCTGGAGGTGTGGGTATCTTTTATGAAAATGGATATACCCCCTCCTTTTGTATTTCAGTCTGGGTTTTGGGGCCGACGCCCGGAGGGATTGGGATTTCTTTAAGTGGAGCATGTCCAACAGCTCTGTGTTTGACATAGCTTTGTATGTTATGCAGAAATCACCTCTGAGTAGGCGATATGCGACCGAGTAAAGCTGTAGTGTTTTGAGACGGTCTGTGTATGGCATGTATTTGAGGCCGCTAATCCTCTTTATGAGGTATTTCTGCAGGCTTTCCAGTTGTTGTAGATGTCTTGTGAGGTACATAGCAAAAGGGGCATTGTACTCTATAATGGATCTAATGAGTGGTGAGTAGAGGGGAACGATGACCTCTTTTATTCTGCATGAGACACCTTTTGTGATGAGGTGTGCCACATAGAAGGATTTCCTGAGTACTGTGGCGATGTGATTATCAAAGGAGAGTCTACTGTCCACCTGGGTCCCAAGATCTCTTATCACCCTTTCGGTGTTAAGTATACTACCACCTATGTTGCAGTTCATGGGTACAGTGTTTTTACCAAAGGGGATGACAATACACTTTTTAGCATTGAGCTTGAGGCCATGGCTTTGACACCAGGCATCTGTCTCAGTGAGGCCCTTTTGTAGGATGTCCACATCATTAGTAGTCTCGATTATGGCTCCTAGTTTGCAGTCATCTGGGAACTTCATTAGCCAGAGACCTTCCATGTTAACCTGTACTTCGGGGAAGTAAATACCAAACAGGACAGGATCCAGGACTGAACCTTGTGGTACTCCACTTGTCACTGGTCCGAAGTCGGACTTGGAGTCTGCTACTTTCACAGTGTGGGTTGTGTCAGTGAGCCAGTTGGCAACCCAACTTGTGACATAGGGATTTATACCTAGTTTAGTGGGTTTATCCATAATTTCAGAGTGGGAGGTGGTGTCGAAAGCCATGGCAAGATCTAGATAGGCTGTGTGAACCACCTTACCCTTGTCTACATCTTTGGTGACTGCTTCAAAGAAGTCTATCAGGTTTAGGAGACATGATCTGCCTTTTATAAACCCAAAATGGTTGTGGTCTAGAGTTTGGAGATTACCAATGTCTTTGTTTATAAGTTTCTTGATGATAAGTTCCATGGCCTTGCAGACCAGGCTCATCAGGCTAATGGGGCGCTAGTTCCCGGGGTCCATGGTGGCTCTCCCCTTGTGTAGTGGGATAACCGTCGCTGGCACAAAGCCTGAGGTGAAACTATGACTGAACATGGTACGTAGGTGTGGTGCCAGTTTGTTCTGTAGTTTGTGTAGAACGCAGCCTGGGATGTAATCTGGTCCCATGGATGCTGTTTTCCTGGCTTTGGAGAGTGTTTTTTACCAGTACAGCCATGATGACAGCAACTTTGCATTCTTCCAGTATAGAGATGTGCTCTTTCATGGGTGAGAGGGGGGTAAAGTTAGCACTGATCCTATCTGCCAGGCTGTTGGCAATATCAGTTGGGTCTGTATATTTAGTGCCATTGTGCTGTAACTCAGAGCAGATCTGAGTGTTGCCATTGAGATTCTTGACATAGCTATAGAATGCTTTGTGGTTGTCTTTATAATGTGTCAACCTTGTTTTCATAACTAGCTTTGGAGGATTTTATCAGGGATCACAGCTTCTTCCTGAGGCTGATCAGGGAGCTCATCCACTCATGGGATTTTACCCTCTTTTGCAACAGTTTCTTCTTTCTGTTGTGCAGTTTGTTTATGGCAGGGACCACCAGATTGGCTTCCTTTTCTTGGAGAATAGCATCTTGATTCTGTTTGGGATAGCACGATGCATGCACTCATGTAAGTGCTTATAAAGTGCAATTGTGAAGGATTCAGTAGTCGTAACAGTATTGTCCATCTGCATGGGTGTCCTGAAGTTCAGCACTTTTGTCTTAAGAAGCATGAAGTTGGATTTGTAGACATTTTTAACATGGTTTCCTTAATGGGGTGTGCATCCAGAATGTGGATATGTAGGGTAGTTAGCTTATGGTCAGATGGGACCAATGAGGTGTTGACTTCAGGTGTGGAACACCGATCACTCAGGACAAACCAAACCCCATAACCAACACAAATAACCACAAAGTTAGCTAAATGCTACTCATTGCCATAAGTCTCAGCCTCCAGATGCACACACTCGAGGCACATCTCAGTATGGAGAATATTGATATCTGTGCAGTAACATTAACCTAATTCAAGGCTCCAGAGAGCACACCAGTACTACCAGGATACTACTCATTCCATACCTTACAGCATCAGGACCTGGATCATAGCACATAGGGTGGGGATGTATCCATATTCATCAAGGATACCTACACCTCACTCTACATGCTCTCTACAGGATATGTACCCATAAAATGTTGCACAGCAACATTCTTCACACTCCACAGGGGTGGGGCCACAAAAAACCCTTGGCATTCATGCTCTATGAGCCTGACGAGTCTGATCTTTAAGGCAATGGAGCCAATCATAATGGAAGTCAACAGTAAAGAGATTGTGAACCTTCACACAGTTGAGCACACCCAGTTTGGCTTCATCATATGCAGATCACGCCTCCTGAACTGGGTGGATTTCTTTGAGACCGTTACCCAGGCTACAGATGATTGAAATGAGCTCAACACATCCTACCTATACCTCACTAAAGCCTTTGACACTATTCCCCAGTCAGGTATCATAGATGAACTCACCAACCTGGGCATGAATCCATACATCACAAGATGGATTGCAAACTGGCTCACAGACAGATTCCACAAATTAAGCGATGCTGGCTACATGTCAGACTCTACACCAGTAACAACTGGTGGCCCACAGGGTTCAGTCCTGGGGTCCCTCCTGTTTGGTATAGACTTCTCAAATGTAGATGCCAACACAGGAGGGTTGTGGTTGACTAATTTTGCTGGGAACTGTAAAGTGTTTGCCATAATAGATTCCCCGGATGACACAAATATTCTCCAGAAGGGACTCTATGAGACAGATGTGTGGTGTCAGAATCATGGCATCAAGCTCAATGTGGAGGAATGCATAGTGATCCCCTTTGGTGAAAACAAAGTACACACAAACTGCCACATAGGTGTTACCCCCTTAAAACTGACAAGGTAATAAGGGATCTGGGGACACAAGTAGATAGTCATCTTTCCTTTGACAACCATGTTGCCAAAGTGATTGGGAAATCCTATGTGGCCCACCTAATCAACAAAGGGTTTGCATCAGGATCCGAAGAGGTAGTGGTGGCCCTCTACTCTTAGGTCATCAGACCCATCATTGAGTACAATGCACCATTTTTGATGTACTCGACTACGCATATCCAGCAGCTGTAGAGACCACAGAGGTACCTCACCAAGAGGATTACTGACCTCAAACAGTTGTGTTATGCAACATAACTGGTAAAACTAAATCTGTTCTTCGTTGTGTACTGCCTACTCAGAGGCACACTCTGCCTAACATGCAGAGCCATGTCCAACACATAATTGCTGAGCATGCTCCATCTACAGATAACAAAACTGAGTCACCCTACACACTCCAGGGATATGAACCTCATCACAACAATGAATACAACATGCTGGTGGGATAGAGTACCATCCCAGACACTTGCCTTACTGTGGAACAGAGTCTCAATGTACATCAGACAGAGCCCCTCACTGACACTCTTCAATAGGAACCTTGATGAGTGGATGGGAAACAGATAATTCATGCCAGAAATCACATCAGCAGCACCACTAGAAAGGGGCTTAGGGTACTAACTATTAGAATGAGGGCTTGGGAGACTACCCAGAGGGGTGGTGAAAGCTGCACAACTTGCCTAGGCTAACATATGCCTTATTCAAGATAGGTTCATAGGTATGTAGTAGACTATGTGACAGGTACATATCTACAGATAGTAGATGTGTACTTCATTGTACCGTCATGTTGTACAGCAGGCACATGGACCACATACACTGTAATGCTTACAGATACTGGTGGCTGTTATGTACACTGGTTGAGATCTGCACCTCATGTCTTTTGTGCCATTGGGATGTGTGCTGGGTGGGACAGTCCTGGATGGCTCCCTGCCATGGTCACTCTCTTACACACATCTCTGCCCATCCATCTTTGGCTTATTATACTGTGTTCCCCTACATATATATATATATATATATATATATATATATATATATATATATATATATATATATATATATATATATATATATATATATATATATATATATAGGTACATGGTAGGTAATAGGCTATCTGCCTGAAGGCATATATTAATATGGCCAGAGTGTGCAGCTATCACCACCCATGCAGTTAGTTCCCTGGGCCTCTGTGTAGTAGCGCTAATGAAGTGATCCGTGGTGTGACAGTTTGGTTTCACATACACTCATCAAGGCTCCTATGGAAGAGTGTCAGTAAGGGACTCAGCTTGATGTAGGTTGGGTTGTTGTTGGGATGTTCCAAAGAAAGGGAAGTCTGTGAGTTATTAATGTATCCCTCCACCATGTTCTATTTATTGTTGTGATGATGATATCCTTAGAGCATGTAGTACAGTGAGCTTGAGGTTACTTCAGGTAGCACATGTACATCCGATCTGCATTGGACATGGACCTGCCTGTTGGGCAGAGATCACCTGAGTAGACAGTATGCAACAGAGTACAGATTGAGTTAAATTCAGTCTTGTTGCATGGGGCAACTGTCTGAGGCCAGTAATGCTCTTGTTGAGGTACGTCAGTGGTCTTTCCAGCTGCTGAAGGTGCCTAGTCAGATTCATCGCAAGTGTGTTGTGGTACTCTATGATGGATCTGATGACTGATGAGTAGAGGGAACCTCCTTTGACCTACATGCAAAGACCTTGGCAGTTTGTGGGAACATATAGCATGATTTTCTAATCACTTTGTGAATGTGTTTCTGGAAGTAGAGATGACTATCCACATGTGTCCATAGATCCCTTATTATTACCTCCATATTTAGGGTGTTGGCACCTATGTGGTATTTGTATGACTGTAGCTCGAGCCCATAAGTTTGACACCACATCTCTGACTGAGACCCTTTTTCAGGATGTCTCTGTTGTCCCAAACATCGATTATGACAACCTTTTTGCAGTCATCCACAAACCTTGCTAAACATAGCCCTCGTGTTTGACTGTATTTCTGAAATGTATACACCAGACAGGAGGGGTCCCAGGACTGAGCCATGGGGGACAGTAGTTGTTACCAGCTTGAACAGGAGACCACAATTCTTACCTTATGGGATCTATCTGTGCCCCAGTTGAAAATCCATCAGATGACATACGTGTTTATGCACAGGTTGTTGATTTTGTGGATACAACATGTGTGTGGGATGTTGGAAAAGGGCTTTTCAAGGTCTATGTAGGCCGTGTGTAGCTCATTTCATTGATGCATGTCCTGGGTGTCTGCCTTGAAAACTGTCTGGCAGGTTTAGGAACCATGACCTGCCCCTGACCAAACCAAAATGGGTAGGGTTGGGTGTTTGTAGGTTCTCAATAGCTCAGTTTATGAGTTCCGTAATGATGGACTGCATGGCCTTGCACATCAGGCTTATTAGGCTTATAAGACAATAGTTCCCATGGTCTGTTGTGCACCAACACTCGTGGAGTGTGCCAAATGTTACTGTAACCAATTCAACAGTTTCATATCCTGTACAGACGGTGAGTCTCAACAGACTGTTCAGGTGCAGGGTCTGCTTGTTTTGGAATGCACATATGACACAGCCAGGGAAACCATGTTATCCTTTACAAGCCGTGGTTTTAGGTTTGGAAAGAGCTGTCTAACCATTTTATATGTGATTTCTGGGTTTTCGCAATCCCCAGGTATGATAATGGGCACTTTTGTCAATGAGAAGGGGGTAAATATGTATGAACCTGTCTGACAAGATGTTGGCAATGTCAGTCATGTACATGTATTCATTTACAGTTTGCACTGACTCAGAGCATGTATGAGTTTACATTGATATTTATGACATAGCGAAAGAAAGCTTCATAGTTCTCTATGGACTCTTTGACCATGGCTTGGATAATGTTAGGGGTGCTCTTTATTTCTTGATGATACTGATCAGAGAATTATTAATCTTCTTTGGTTTTTCACTTTCTTTGAACAACTTAAGTACTTGGAGTACATAGCTTGGTTATGACAGGTGTCCAATATATTATATGGGTGTGTTTTCATATCAGTGTGTGCACAAGGCAGGATTGGTGAATAGTGACAAGTGTCTGGAGTAAGAACTGCAACTGCCAGATATGTGTGGCCCACTGCTGTACTCAGACATGGCCTACGTGTGTGAGCATGCCCAATATGACCTTTCAGTATGTTGTTGACTGACATTTGCTTCATTTGTTTAAGTGTGTGAGCATGCCCAATATGACTTTTCAGTATGTTGTTGACTGACATTTGTTTTGTTTGTTTAAGTGTGTGAGCCTGCCCAGTATGACCTTTCAGTATGTTGCTGACTGAAATTTGCTAAATTTGTTTGTGTGTGTGAGCATGCCCAGTATGAGCATATATACTATATGTGTGCGAAAATCAAGTTGTTATTTACTTCAGGGCTCACCTTTGTGTTGTACATTGACAGGAAGCACAGTGTGCCTGCAGGGCTTCCATGAGTCATTCTACATACAGTGTGGACAGCCATTATTTGTACATTTCTACCTGGGGACACACACCTGATTGTTACTGTGGGTGTACATAGGATGAAGGGTTCAGCTGACACTTATACACATTTGCTAGGCCTGCACTGCTATGTCAGGTACTCCATCTCAGTCTGTACTGTTGCCTATCGTACTGGCTTGAGGCATACCACTGTACTACAGACCTTAGCTTTCAATTACACGCAAATTAGTTTGTGACTTCATAGCCTATCCAACCCACATCACACTGCATGGCCTGCTGTTATCTGTCTGCATAGGCCTGGGGGAGGTTACTCATATGCCTCTTCAGATGGCATGATACAGCATTTGTTTGTGTTTGCATTTGTCTACATTTGTTCTGCTGGCTGTGGCTGTTAGGTTTGTGACCCCCCCCCCCAAACTGGTATGTGTGAGTGAGTTAAGTTGTGTCTGTGCCAGTGAAATGCTATCATGGCTTAGTGGTTCAGTACTGTGACTATAGTGCACAGTATCCTGAGTTCGAGCCCTGTCATTGCTTTTTATTTTCCTGCTGGGCAGACCAGACTGCTTAAGGAACAGTAAAGCAGCTGTGAGCATGTTTACCTGACTTTGCTCAACTTTGCCCGACTTTGCCCAACATTGCCCAACATTGCCTGACGTTGCCCAATGTTGTGCTGGTTAGCGTGGTGTGCAGCTACGCACAATTGCATTTAAATATGCTCAATACTGGTAGAATATGCTTAGCAGTGCTTTATATTGCTTAAAATAGGGCACCCATGCCTCAGGTGGTGCTGTAGGGCTGCCTATGTTGGATGCACATAGTACACTCCCTATACATGTTTGAAAACAGGTAGTGTCAAATTAGGCATCCCTTTTACTGTATGTGCGAGTCAGAGAGAGGTGTCATTTCCAGGGTTCCTACTGAGTTAGTGTATGTGCTATGCGTTGCCTCTTTGCCAAGGCCAGGGCACACTGGGCACGCCTCCTTCTGCCTACTGGGGCAGGCTCAGGGTGTTCCTCCTCTGAGTCACGCTGTGCCTGTGCAGGCCTTGGCAATAGTGGGGGGCTGTTTGGGCCTGCCCCATGCTGTTCCTGCTGCAGCTGTTTTCGCAGGATCATATTGTGTAGCATGGCACATACCATGACCATTTGGGTACATGTAGTTGGTGAGTACTGCCAAGGCTCCACCAGATGTGTCCAGTCACCGGAATCATGACTTGAGCATCCCAAATACATGCTCAATAATGTTTCTTGTTTGTGCATGTGCCACATTATGGAGTTCTTGTTCGGGTGTGTGTGCATTTCTGATGGGTGTCATCAGACACAGCTCCAGTGCGTATCCAGCATCCCCCACTAGGTGACCGTCAGGGATGTCCCCACTGGCAAAACTCTGGTACTGCTGTGTCAGATGCCAGATGTGGGAATTGTGATAGCTTCCAGGGCAGCCAGCACACACATTCATTATTATGCCCTGGGCATCGCACACGACCTGGCAGTTTATGGAGGGGAAGCCCTTGTGGTTGATGTAGACCCTATCCCGCTCACCGGGTGTTGCTTTGATGTGTATGTGCGTGCAGTCTATTGCAACCACTACCTCAGGATATTCTGCTATTTGGTGGCATCTAGGAACTGATGCAGTACCCTTAATGTTGATGCCTGTGAAATCCCCATCATATCACCAGTTGGTCTCTGGAAGGTACCTGTAGCTAGTATTCTTAGGCCAACACATACCTTGGTGTCTGACTTAAGCTTTTTAAGTTTTCACTCTTTGTATACTGCAGTGTTGCAGAGTTCTTGGGAAAAAACAGGGGAGACTGCTGTTTGCAGAGTTTAAAGTGCTGGGCTGGGCTGGGTTAGTCTGCTGCCTGTGTAATTGGCTGATTCTGATGTATTTCACCTGGCAGCTCTGCTAGTTCCTCTTGGTTAACTTCCCACTACTTCTTTTACTTCCTTTTCCCTTTCTGTTTCCGCCCAGGGCAGCGCCGTGCAAATGAGCGCACATGAGCGCACACACGCGCACATGCTGTGTGCACGTTTGCAAGAAATTTCAGATATATTCACGGCGTACACATTTGGTTTCTGGTTTTCAAAAAGAACAAGTGTAGACATGCCTCTTGCAATACTGAGCAACTCAGGGCAAACACAAGACACTGTGCTCCAATAAGCATACAGCCTTTCTGACACACACCCTCATGATGTCACCTATCTTCTACTCTACTACTCACCTACTCCTACACATACACTCTTGGGACATGGCTCACATGTTGGGGAAAATTGGGATTCACTATCCTTATCCTCATTTGCATAGGATTGCCTACTAATGCTTGGTTACATCTCTCACACTGAGCTTCCCCCCCCCTTAGCAACCAATACTCAGTGGCCATGTTGTCTTCAGCCTGCTATTCACCTGCATGGCAGGATAAGCTTTTTAGTGAAAATGCCTATTTTTAGCTATTTTTTAATTATTTTCTTGTTTTTTTAAGCGCCGCACATTTGCACTGTGCTGCGCTATGATTAAACATTGAAGATCGGGGAAAAAATTTAATTTTAATAATTTTAAACATTTAATAATGCCAATGGCCTTATATTTGGCTATTGGCATGCTTCCTCAACTGGATGCATCCTTTATTTTGAACTGTCATAGCTCCATTTTGCTATTTGCAGAATGGCACTCCGTTACCAACGGAGTACATTTCTGCAGAAAACACTACTCTTCCACGGACAGGTTAGTGTTTCCTGGATTGCAAATTTACCTCATTTGCATAGCTTTCAGCAGCAAATGAGGTAATTTGCATACCATGACACTGTCCGTGCAAGACTCGTTTTAGAAGCTCTCATGCACGCCCCTGCCGGCTGTTCCTGGATCGCTCAGCAGACATATTGGCTGTCTGACATATTACTCTACTCTACAACTCCATGCAAGCTTTCATAAATCCGGCAATGTATTTTGCATATGCTCTTCTTGTCAATACACAAACAGGGTTAACATACTAAGGAAAAAAAGTGAAACATTTAACTTGTACAGCCTTCTGTAGCACAAATGATCCTGGTGTCAGTATGCAGCTGATAGCTTTGGATAGTACTCATTGAAGAAAATGCACCTGCCAAATAATTTTCTCTGTTGCACATGGTGTAAGTGCAGTGCACACAGAGAGAGAGGACAGCTGATAAAAGGATATAATCCAGTTTGCAGATAATTTTAAAGAGGGGGTCAGAATGCCATTTGACAGAAATGTTTGTTAGGAATGTAACAACAAAACCAAATGAGTGCCATATCTATGTTTATTTCAGCAAATGTATCATTGCTGCTTGCTATGGAACCCCACTATAATGTGTGTAAATTATGTTAAACATGGCAATAATGAAATTTAGTAGTCTTCTGCGATGTGCACCCCCAAGAATTTGCTGCCCTTCACCCTTTCTACTGTTTCTCCCTTGATTGTGAGAGGGGGATGTGCCTCATGTTTTTTCTTGAAGTCCAGTGTTACTTCTTTGGTTTTATGTTCAGAGCCAGGTTGCTGATATCACATCAGTCTATCAGATGCTTCACCTCCTCCCTGTATGCTGTTCCATGACCATTGGTGATAAAACCTATTACTGTAGTGTCATCTGCGAATTTGATGATGTGATTTGAGCTGTTCCGAGCTGCGCAGTCATGTGTCAGCATGCTGAACAGCGGAGAACTGAGAACACATCCTTAAGGGACTCCCATGCTCAGTGCGGTGCTCTCTGAGGTGTTACTGCCTATGCTCATTCTCTGTGGTCTGCCAAAGAAGAAGTCCAAAATCCAGTTACTTATGGGAGTGCTGACACCCAAATGAATCAGTTTCTCCATCAGATGTTGTGGTATAACTGTGTTAAAGGCATAGCTGAAGTTATTGAATAGCAGTCGGACACAATAGTTTTTGTTTTCCAGTTGAGCCATGAATGTGTGCAGTGCCAGCAAGATGGCATCTACAGTGGAGCAGTTTGACCAATAAGCAAATTAAAGTGGATCCTTTTCTGCAGGGAGATTTGCTCTTAGTCTCTTACCAGTCTTTTGAAGCACTTCATTATGGTGGAGGTAAGAGCTACTGGACGATAGTCATTCAGGCTTGCTGGCTGAACCTTTTTGGGTAGTGATATGATTGTTGTGTTCTTGAAGCAAGTTTGTGACATTCAGAAGATGAAAATTGCATTTTAATGGACAGACAGACTGGTTGCCTAGACTGCCCTCTAGTATAAAAAGCCTTGCAGGTAGATATAAAATGTGAGAGATCTCTTTAGCCAAACATGAAAGTATTACAATAGAGATCTAATGGATAAAAAAAGAGTAGAAGAGATCCAGGAAACAAGGGACAATAAGTGTTTATTCATCCTTGAGCTACTGTGAATGGTCTGTTAACCAGAATCACATTCAGTGCATACATTTTAAATATCTTATTGCTTCCTAAGGACAGTTGTAGAGTTGTTGTTGTGTCTTTCGTCTTTTTTATTCCCAGTCAGGGGTCGCCACAGCGGAACTCCGGTCCACTAATGATTGGCAGTTGAGTTTTACGTGCTGAGTTATCGGCCCTAACGCACAACCTTCAATGAAGGTACGCCCATTCACGCATGTCTCCACAGAAGACGCTCTAGCTGAGAATCGAACGGGACAAAGTCTTGCTGTGAGGTGACAACGCTACCGCAGCACCACCACCGCAGAACAAGGACAGTCGTAGAGTACATTGCAAAATTCATGATATTTAGAACAAAGGTAAGTCTCTAAGTATCTTGGATATCTCCTGAGAATGAAGGGAATCCTTATTGCTGGTCCTAGTAATAAATCTTCACATATTCTAAGTAAGGAAGTAAATCCTTATTCTTGGTCCTGTTTGTAAAACATACAGCCTTGTAAGACATAATCTTGCCTCCTCTTGTACGATTTAAAAAGGTAAACAATTCTAATTGATCCAGGCAACAAATGGACCTGAAAATGCAGTGGCATTAATGTTATGTCCTAATCTGTTTCCTTAGGTTGCTTAGGTGTCACGACCTATCATAATCAGCTAATCAGTCAGCAAGATAAATGAATCAGTGAAAAAGTTTAGCAAAGCCAGGTCAGGCAAAATTCATTCTAATAGTGAATTCATCTATTTAAATGGTATATTGGGTATTTTTTGCAGTGTATCCCTTGTAGATTTTTAGCACTTGTTTTTTTCTGTTTTGTAAGTACAATGGTTACTAAGCGTTAACACCATATCAGCTTCTTTTGCCATTAAGTTGTATGTTTCCTTGTTGTTTAGCCTTTTTTATGTTCCTTTCATCTTTTTACTCAGAGTACAACTCAGTGCTTAGTTGTACAAAAATTGAAGGTTGCTCTTCAAAAAGGGGCAACACACATATCTTTCTAGTTTTAGAAAGATGTTACACATACATGCTCATGTCACACATGGCTTGCCAAAAGATCTTATGAACTACATTTTAAGTAAGTGAGTTCTTCAAATGTATTTACTTGAGCTGCACAAATTACTAGCACATATGACACCAAAAATGCATGTATTTGCAAGAGGACAGACCTCAACTGCATGATTATTTAGAGGGAAAGGCCATGCCCTCAGCTAGGCTATATTATTTTTATTCCCATGCTGCTCTGTCTCAGAGAAAGAGTGATCAGTGATGGGTGATTAACTCTTGTCTGAGGTGCATTAACATTGGATCATCCAGGACTTGTTAATAAATGATTACATAAATAATGCTGTACAGAAAAGTGAATAGCAAAACTCTGAATGAATTCAAGCTGAAGCCTACATGTTAAAGTGCACTTAAAACTGAACTCAAGCAAGTCAGTAAGGGTAAACTAGACATTTTCCAAAGGTAGATTTTACAAATGACCTGCGGTGGTGGTGCTGTGGTAGCATTTTCGCCTCCCAATAAGACGCTGTCCGGTTCGATTCTCAGCTAGAGCGTCTTCTGCATGAAGAAATGTGTGAATAGGTGTACCTTTGTTGAAGGTTGTGCGTCAGGGCTGGTAACTTGGCACATAAAAATCAACTACCAATCATTAGTGGACCGGAGCTCCACTGTGGCGACCCCTAACCGGGAAAAGCCGAAAGACACAACAACAAGATTTTACAAATGTCAAGTTCAGAATTCAATAAGTGGTACAGAGCAGAATTTGAGTAAACAATTGTTTAAAAAAATCAAGTTCAACCTAACCAAATATTGGCATATAGCATTATACATCATTCATTAAAGTGCGATTTCATGCAAAAATAACACAATCCTGCCTAGACTACTACATGGCTTTTGAATTGATTTAACACAATCATTATATTTTGTGCCTTGACAGTTAGCAACCTGATAGTATCCGTGTCTATAAATCTAACAGCACCATTCATCGTGATAATCATACCCAGTTTCTTGACTCATGTCTACCTTCAGACTTTAGTGGAAAATCTACACTTCAGTTTGAAGAATATGTGCAAACAGACCATTCTATATCAAAATAGGTATAACACCATCATACACCTCCTTATTTAACCAAAGACTCGCATAAGGCTCTGTGCTAGCTCTGCTTCTGTTTGTCTTTTTTATTGATAAAATACCTATAGACTCAGCATACCAGCCAATTATTTCCTATGATGATAAAATGATTATGCACTTCTCCCTATTGAAATGTCAGCACTCATAATGCTAAGTGACAATAAACAGAAAAAAAACTGAAAATGGATTTGAAGAAAGAGAATATCAAACATTACTCTAGAATGTTATGCTTGTTTTTTGAAGGGGAGTAAACCCCCTTCACCTGTTAATGCATAGTGCAAGCCACCCATACCCACCAAACATACATAAAAGGGAATATTCTGCGAAATCGCCATCTTAGACTAAATATATTTAAGTCCATTTTTGGCCATTCATTCTCTGTATTACTGGACTCACTGAAGTATGTCCACACATTTCAAATGGCTACTGATTATATACAGATCTATCGACTAGCATAAAAAAATAAAATGGAATAGAAAATTATATCAGATTAGTTTAACTGTGTTTACTAAGCATGGAATTCCTGAAAGAGCATTAAACTCCTGAATGCTAGATAAACAAAAAAATATATATATCCAGGATAAAATAAACATTCTCAACAGTACTTCTAAGCTGGTGCAGAGTTGACAATCAATTGCCACTCAAAGGCTTTCTGGATTCTTTTTGCACAACTTGAATGCAGGTTTCTAATAGCTGCTGCATCCTTGAAGGTTAATTTATTCTTTGCAAATGTACCAGTAACAGAATCCACTAGTTTGTCACCTTATACGTTCACCTTGAGCAGCACTGCTCATTTCAACTTAGACAAGATGGCCCCCAGTGCAACACATGACAGATCTTTATCTTAGGTTTCTCTTTATACTTTTAAAAAATGAAAATTGTCCCTTGCTACAAGTAGATTATCACTTAAAACCACTAATTACAGTCTATTATCATTTATTAGCAAATTCATACCATTGTACACACAACACAATATTTTCTGTGTACTAACCATAAATTATCCATATTAGCTCCAAACTCTGGGTACCACTGCTTGCTTCACTTAAAGTATATCTTTATCCAAACTAGATACTCCTTTGTCACAGTACATATCACATAACACATGATCCCTATGTCCATTCCACTTCCTTTCTCATAGAATTCCTGAAGGTTGACCCAGTTTACAATCTAATGAAAATATTGTACATTACACTCTGCATGTTTATTTTAATGTGCATATACAATTTTCAGTGCAAGTAATTTGAACTACTATGCTATTGCTTATATTTCTACCTATTTTGTTTGTAATGTTTTGTGTTCCACCTGGGTTAACTGAGACTAAAATTGGTCAATATTATTCAGTGCATTACACTGAAAGTCCAGGAGAAGACATATACAAAGAGATATCCAAAATTTCAAACTAATTTCAAAAATGAATATTTGTTGTAGCACAATACAAATGCTTTAGCCATATGTAACCTATATCTGAAAAAAAAAATTAATCCAACACTCTTTCATTGGGTCTAACTCCTGCTGATTTCCAGGAAGAGGGCATGGCACTGGTTGTGAAACTAGGGTCGTAGATGAGTTTTAATATGGTGACTATGAACTCTCTGCTGTGGTAAAGAAAGCAAATGCAGAGGTTCTCTGGACCAGATAGACAGTTTAGATGAATCTATTCTATTAGAGGTACAATTTGTTTGTGGTTTTGGAGAAGTAGAAAGGTGGGAGGTATTCTAAGGGATTTGGGTGAATTTGTATGCTGTGTGGGAAGACAGGAGAATTCTTTGATACGATCAGCAGGTAAGATGTTTCCAGTACAGCAAGGAATGTGACCAAGAAAGGAGATGAGAGAAGAGCCCTATAGGAGGATTTCTACCAGAGATATTATTTAATTCACATCAGAAATATTGACGGGAGTGAGGGAGGACAATTTGTTTTGATTTGTGGTACTTACTTTATTCCTACTTGTGGCTTGCTTAGTGTTATTCTGTACCTTAATGTATTGCTCCCTTGAGTTAAGAGTGGGGTAATTTTTTCCAGAATTTCCAAGCTCTGTCATGTAAATGATTTAGAGCTTTCAACTCTTTTATGAGCCAGTCAGTCTTGTTATGTTTAAATGGTCTGGAGATTATGGGAAAGCGTGTTTTCAAGGTCTAATAAAAATTGTGGGAATAAGTTGTCAGTAGAGTTTGGACCAGTGATTTAGAGAAATGAGGACTAGTCTATTGTCGTAAGATGGATTTCTATACAACAGAACCTAGATGACATGCGATGAGTTCATCATCTTCCTTCAAAGCATTAACTAACAGTGGAATATATTAAAGCTGCATTTTTGGCCACTATTGATTATTATTTTTACTGAGAGCATGCACCTGCACACAAATGGTCTCCAACTATAACAATAGGTCGCCTCTCAAATTCAGTATTAAGTTACTAATTATTGTCTTGGATCCTGTGACAATATTGCATTTAAATATTTATCATGTTCAGAGTTTATATACTGAAAGTTATTTACTGACGTGTTTGACATTTACATTATTTTAAAGATTATTAAGTTGATGCATCAAGCTTACATGTATGATCCAAAGATCAGGGAAGTATTTTAATTGAGATTTTCTCCTTCTGTTTATTTGCAGTATGAAGTAAGAGTTGTGTATGGGCAAACTCACATTTGAATACTATTGTTGCTGTAATGTTATTGTTATGAATAAAATCTAGTATTACCTTGCTGCCTTGGATGTTGGACTCTGTGTTGGTAATCACTGAAAAAAACTCATAATCCTCACCTCAAAAGAAAAAAACAACCACTTCTACTTCCTTCTCCATAAGCGACTATCATCATTAAGGCAAACAATCCTTATATTTTACTAGAAAACCTCACCCAGACTCTGCCACAACTTGCTGTGAGGAAAATTTAAGTTTTTACGTTTTTGTATTTTGCATTCCTTTATTGCCTTATTCTATTTTGTATAGTGTTGTTTATTTTCTTTACAATGTGTTTTATTTGTATTCTGCATTTAGTTGCATCTTTAAACTAGCAAATAGACCACATATATGTCTCTTGTGAGTCACATAGAAATTAGTAAAGATAAATTGAGGATAATCACCTGTAAACTGAAGGAGGAGCTAGAAACTAAACCTTTTAGTTAAGGGGTGAAATAAAACATTTCAAGTCTTTACAGGAAAAGCTCGCCTAGACTTTGACACATCTTGATGTGTGAGAAAGATTAGTTTGTTTTTGCTTTCTCCTATTTTGTATTGCATCATTGCCTTCTTCTGTTCTGTATATTGTAATTTATTTTCTTTACACTGTGTTTTACTTGCATTCTGCTTTAATTGCATATTTAGACTAGGAAAGAGACCACAGTCATGTCTGCTGTGAGCCACACAAAAATTAAGTTTTCCCCACCCTCCCATACTGGTGCTGTTGTCTTTTTAAACACAATTGTCTTTGTCTGCTCCTTATGTTACTTTGACAACGTATCTCCTTCCCTCTCCTCTTTAATTGGCTATTGTGAGTAACCACAACATTATCATGTTTTTTTAATTATTCCCCTTCAACTATTTAAAATTTATTAGCCATCCACTGTATTCCATAGAACCAGAACACAAAGTGTTTACCCCATTTCAATCTATCTTGTTCTTTTAAAATTAGTGGCTTTCCACTTAGATAGCTAAAGCTGTTACCTATCTTTCATATCTAACTGCTTAGTACACACTGCAGTTTTTAGAATATTAACCCATTTCTCCACCTTATCTTTAAAATCTGAAACATCTACTCAAAACCAACAATTATTAGGGGGCCCACATTCTGCCTCTCAGTAGTCATCTTAGGATTAGTGCTTCAGTTTTGCTCCAGGTAAGAGAAGGAGCATAACCACATTATTTAGTGAAGTTGCTGATCATCAGAAAGCTTAATAACTACTTCAGTGGAACCAGCTTCAAATTTGTGCTTATATTTTGCTTCCAGTGAGAGAAGGGGCAGAGTGCATTGATTCGTGAGTGTTCCTGATTGGTTTGATTGCTATTCAAGGCATCTACCAGGAAAAGGCTGCAAAACAGATATAACTGCAAAACAACACGATAGCAATTATCATTTGAAATACCATTCTAACAAATAAATAAACAGTCATATAACTATGTAATATATATATTTATATGTGTGTGTATATGTATACATATATATATATATATATATATATATATATATATATATATATACACACACACACACACACACGCACACACACACACATATGGGTCCCCTTCAAAACATCTAAAACCCATAACATCGAATTTCATAACATCTAACAGTACAAATCACACGAAAATAACATCCCCTCCACATACAACGACACCAAACTACCAAACTCACATTTTACTACTTTTCTGCAGGGGGGCTTGATACAGTGAGGTTAGAAAATTAACTTTTTCCCACTGTAATGCGATCTTGGAGTTGGTATATTTAAGTTACAGGGAGTATGGGGGGTGCAGGGGGGCTTGCCCTCCTGCAGAAAAGTAGTAAAAAGTGTGTTTGGTAGTTTGGTGTTGTTGTATGTGGAGGGGGTGTTATTTTCTTGTGATTTGTAGTGTTAGATGTTATGAAATGCGATGTTTTGGGTGTTAGATGTTCTGGTCTCAATGTTATGAAATTGGATGTTATGGGTTTTAGATGTTTCAAAGATGGCCCATATATATATATATATATATATATATATATATATATATATATATATATATATATATATGTATGTATAGAAATATGGGTCTACTTCATAGCATTGACATTTCATAATGTTGAATTTCATAACATTGAGACCATAACATCTACAACCTAAAACACTGAAAACGCAAAGCATCAAAAACTCAGAACATTGAAAGTGTGCTTCATAAAACTGAAAACTACAATGCATATGTAAATAACATCCTCTCTATCTATAACAACACCTAACTAGCAAACACAGTTTCTACTATGTTTCTGCAGGGGGGGCAAGCCCCCCTGCATCCCCCACACCCCATGTAAATTAAAGGGTCTATATTAGATCACCGAACACTTAAAAAAGTGAAGGGTGATTAATTGACCCTATGTAAGCGAAAGCTTACAATGTCGAACTGTCAGAACAGCGATTTTTTTTCCAAAGGCAAAAAAATCACTGTTCCAACAACAAAAAAAAAAATACAAAAAAACCCCACTTTAAACATTACATTAAGTGGGGGGCGAACCAACCAACTTCGAGACCACACTACAGTGCTGAAAACAGCAAAGTAGCGAAGCAGCCAAGCATATTCATTTCTAGGGAAAGAATTTGCTTAAAAGCCGCTTCGATATTTTGCCATTTCAGTCTTTTAAGTTTGACCAAGACGCATTCAAAAGAATGCATCTTCGGTCTTCTAAAAGGAACCCTGAATTAAATATACCAACTCCAAGATCACACTCCAGTGGAAAAAAAGTAAATTTCCTAATCTCACTGTATAGCAATCACCATACACCGAGGTTAGGAAATTAACATTTTTCCACTGTGGTGCTTGCCTTGCCCCCCTGCAGAAACAGTAGAAAGTATGTTTGTTATTAGGTGTTGTAGGTGGAGAGGATCTTATTTACTTGTGTAATGTAGTTTTCAGTGTTATGAAGCACGCTTTCAATGTTTTGGGTTTTCAGTGTTTTGAATTTTTGAATTTTCTATGTTATGGCCTCAATGTTATGAAATTCAACGTTATGAAATTTTAATGTTATGAAGTAGACCCATATATATATATGTATATATATATATATATATATATATATATATATATATATATATATGTATATATATATAGACTATCAAGTCATGCAATGTTACTACAACCATCATAATGTGTTCAGACAAAAGATACATCAAAAGCAGGCTAGTTGCCTTCTTTATCTTAGTAAAATAGAGTAGGTTATAATATATACACTCATATTTGTAATCCTGCATCTCATCTAAGAATTTGGCATTTTTTTAAGGAAGAGGGAAAATGTATGTATACTTAATAGGTTAGGATCCCTAATTCATAATGTAAATATTATATACATATCCAAAAAAAAATACATGTAAAATAACCTATATAAAATAGCATTTTACTAACTCAGCACTGCAGCACTATATTTAAAATACTATTTAAAGACAGCATCTCATTAAGCTTTGAATTAGTTGTGTTTTAGATATTTAGAAATATATATTTCAGTGTTTTAGAGATGGTGATATTCTGTATAATTTCTACAGCATTTAATTAGTTAATGTTTCTTATTGGTGGTTGCTTATTATATAATGAGTTGATTTTGTGCTTGTTTTATTTCTGACAAAGTCTTTGTATTGAAGACAAAAATGCTTAGATCTATTGAAGTGTGGATTTTTCTTATACTTGGTGTTGAAATTTTTTGATTATTGTCAACACTGCATACTTTTCCATCTATTGCTGCTGTGGTTCGCTGGAGGAGCATGGTGTTTTTTGGTCCTTTAATGGATGTAGCAATTCATACAAGGATACAAGTCTTTCGTGGTCTTATTTGTTTTTTAAGACAGAATGGATTCCTCTTCTGATGATTTGATTATTTTGTTTCAGCAAATTTTAAAATACATTCCTGGAAGTGCTATCAGTGATGGACAAACATTATTTAACATCATGGCAACAGGAAAACCCTGTTGTTCCACACAGGACTTGTCTACACATATGAGCTTGTTTGATTTAAAAACATGGCTTACAAATCCAGACTTTAAAACTTGTGAGCCTTCGGTTAAAGGTACTGTTATCTCTCAGATAAAATTATTGGAACAAAGTTTAATCAAGTATAGGAACTTGCAATTAGATAACATTTATTAATCTAAGAGTATTAAATCTAAAAGGGTTCCTAGAGGGATCCCATTTTGCAAGCACCTGGTTGGTTTAAAAATGAATTCATTACTATATAATGAATTAACTGATTTGTTTAATTATACAGGCATTTAGTTAATGAAGCTGCTTATTTCTGATCATGAAAGTAAAATGCAGTTTTTAAAATCTGAAATTTTGCAGTTTAACAATACTGTTAAGACTAATCTCACTTTTATGTCCTATAAACAAGAATAACTTAAAGTGCTTAACAGAGTGGACAATTTAGTTAAGAAAAACAAAATCAGAAAGCAGAAAAAGCTCCTTAGAGATAAGTTAGAGTATGACGAGAAACGGACATACCCTAAATCTAAGGAATACAATACTAACAAAGTATTTAAGTCCTGTAACAAAGACGGACAGAATGTTAGACATGATACAATTTCTAGTCCTGTCACTACACATGTGACAGTACTATTTGATAACATATGTAATGATCATAGGAACACAGGATCATAGGAAGTTACTAGCTTATTGTCCCTGAGGCCCTTACAAGCATAGACAAGAATTTAGCCCATGTTCCAACAAGTCAGCACCTTATGCCATGGTCCAGCAGGGGTACATATGGAATCCCAGGGGTGTATTTTCTGTTTCCCATCCAGTTATCCAGATTGTACTTAAAAAGGGTTAATGAGGTACTCTGCTTTATGTGGATAGAGAGATTATTGCACAAAAGTGGGAGTCTCTGGGACACAAATCTGTCCCGCCAACAAGTCCTATTGATGTCACAGACCAGGTTGAAGTCATGCATGCAGGTTACTCGAGTGGAGCTTAACTTGCAGATATGCAGCAGTCCCATCAGGGCAGGGTCTGAGATTGCTTTGTATGCCAGACAAAGGTCACCTCTGAGGAGTCTGTAGGAGACTGAGTAGAGGGACAGGGCTTTTAGCCTATCTGTGTAGGGTAGATGTTTGAGGCCTTGGATTCTTCGGGTGAGGAACCTCTGTGGTCTCTCCAACTGCTGCATGTGCTTTGTGAGGTACATGCTGAAAGGGGCATTGTACTCAATAATGAGTCTTATAAGGGAAGAATACAGAGATGTTATGACCACCTTGTCTCTGGGTGAGATACCCTTACTAATGAGGTGTGCCATCTTGAAAGCTTTCCATACAATGGAGGCAATATGATGGTCAAAAGTCAGTTTGCTATCAACCTGCGTGCCCATGTCCCTCACAACTGATTGCATGCATGGGGCCTTATTGTCAATGTGATAATTTGTGGGGACATCACTCTCCCCAAAAGGGATGATGATGCATTTTTTGGCATTTAGTTTAAGGCCATGTTTCTGGCACTAGTCATTTGTTTGGGTGAAACCATCTTGGAGGATGTCCACATCACTAGGGGAATTTATGACAGTGC
The DNA here is from genome assembly GCF_019279795.1 of Protopterus annectens. Lineage (NCBI taxonomy): Eukaryota > Metazoa > Chordata > Ceratodontiformes > Protopteridae > Protopterus > Protopterus annectens. The sequence goes on along the minus strand of NC_056733.1, from coordinate 1,940,275,568 downwards.
CCAGCTTGCAGTCAACTGCAAACTTGGTCAGCCTCCACTTGGCTGGGATGAAGCCAGTACTCAGGCTTTGGATGAATAGGGTGCCTAATGGTGCTGCAGGTTCCTGCCATAGTTCATGTAGGATGCAGCCTGGGATGTTATCGGGTCCCATGGAGGCTATATTTTTTGCCATAGAGAGGGCAATGATGATTTTTTACTCAATGACCAGAGACAGTCTATGAGACATGGACAACAGAGCTCTTCTTTTATGAACCAACTGGTAAAAACTGCCAAGTCAGCGAGGAGACCAAAGAAGGGAAGTATCAAGAAAAATAATTAAATGGGACTTTTTCTGAGAACCTTTCTGTTATACAACATTTATGTTGTAATGTTGCAGTGAACAAAAGTTTTAAAGTTTTTAACAACAGTCACTTATCATTACAGATTAAACATGTTTCTTTATTCAAAAAAAAGGCTTTCAATTTATTCCTACTTTTGAACAAGATATTGTTCAATTACTTATTCATTCTAAATTGTACATGCAATTAAATATAACTATGTTTTTTGGTAATACTTGGCCACCTCACACTCAGGTTACCTCAAAAGAAAATGCACATTTATGCCACCTAGTTTTCCTTTGGGTTCAATATTCAAAACAATATGTAAAAATAGGTTTAGATTGCTTCTTAAAGATACTAGGAATCCCATAGATAATTTGACAACAGAAGAAAGAAAATTGTTATATCCTATCAAAGACAACAAAGATATAGGAGTCATCAAATCAGATAAGGGAGGATGAACAGTGGTTATGGACTATTTTATGTATGCCAGTAAGATGTTAGACATGTTGAATCACACTACCACATATGTGCAGGTTTCAAGAAATGAAATAAGCATGGCAGACACAAAAATTGATTTCTGCCTGCATGATTTAGTGTGTCAAGGCTTTATGTCCTATGAAGTTTTTGCCTTTGTAAAAGTAGATAATTCAGTAATTCCTGCAAATTTTGGAATACCAAAAATCCATAAAAGCCTAAATAGTCCCCCTGTCAGACCAATTGTCTCAGCTAATAAATCCAAAACAGAACCTTTAGCTATGTTTGTGGATTTTATTTCTAAAACTTTAACTGAGAATGAAAAATGAAACCCACATTATCCATGAATCATGCCATTTATTGCAACTCTTAAAAAACTATAACCTTCAATGAAAATGTATTTTTATCACAATTGATGTGATTAATTTGTAATCTGTTATTCCATATGATGCTGGTTTGCAGTATTTTCAAAATATTTTCCTAAAGGACAAATCCAATACTTCCACTTGAGCTAATTATTATTTTGGAATTTTTGGAAATGGTTCAGAAGAATAATTATATGTACTTTGATGGCGAGTATTACAATCAGCTGACTGGGGTAGCCATGAGAGCTAGATGTGTGCTCACATATGCTAATTTAGTACTTACTGATTGAGAACACAAAAGTGTTTTTACTTATCTACACATTAATACTTTTTTTGTTATTTTAGATTTCTTGACAATATATTAATTTTATGGAGAGATGAACTTGCCACTTTTCATTTGTTTCTATCTGAATTAAATGATTCTACTAGTTTTTTTAAAGTTTACCTTTAACAGTAGCAAGGAGTCAGTTAACTACCTGGACCTTAGTAATTCAAATGACTATAGATATAGTTCTAATATTTATAGAAAGGAGACTTATTCCATTTCTTTGTTACACTATGATAGTAGTCACCCTTTCAATAAAAAGAAAAATATTAAAGGCTAGATGGTTTGTCTCTATAAACTGATGTCTATGGATGAAACCTTTAATGTCTAGATAGAAAAAATAAATAAATGTTGCTTAAGAGAAGCTCTCCTAGATCTTTGATTATGTCAGTTCAAGAAGAGATAATTAAAGGTAGCGAAGATAAATTTCCTCTATCTTAAGTGACATAAATTCTATTCAGAACATAGATGTCTCCAAAAATTCTAAAGGGGAAAGAAATTTTAAAAAACTGGGGGCGATAAATATTGTGTATAAGTACCAAGCATCCAAACTTAGAGGTATTCTTTATATTACTTGGGATATGTTGTTTTCAGCTGAATACAAGCAGATAGTGTGCACACACCCTACAATTACATATAAAAGAGGAGATAATCTTAAAAATATATGTGAGAGAAATCACCTTAAGCACAAACATTTTGGTCTTTCAAAGATTACGAAATGTGGGCGCTGTAGATATTGTAGATTTATTAACAATGAACTGTATGTGACTGTAGATGGTTATGATAAAACTCTTACATGTCCAGGGATTTGTAGCTGTAAAAGTAAAATGACTGTATATTTAGCAACATGCACCTCCTGTCCAGCATTTTATATAGGAAAACTATGAGGACATTGAAACAACATATGTAGGAACATGCATATGAAATTAAAATATCTACACTGACCAATGCACAAGCACACACTTTTCAATGCCCGGGTTTTAAAATATTTCTGTTTTTTGTTATTGACAGAGTCATTCTTCAGAGCGTGGAGGAAATAGGGAATGTTATATTGTCCTATCTCACCTTCATTCTTGATGTTTGGGTTCAGAACCGAGCATCGGTTTTGACTCAGCTGCATACTAAAGCTCGAGAGCTTTCACTGGCTCTAAGCTATACCCTATCCCAAGATGCCTAGCGCAGGCTGATTCCCTCACCTGACTGTCTCTCATAGGGCTCCACTGCTGTTCTTGCACATTTATTGGAGAAACTCCCTGCATTAATGGATCTTTTCTCTCTACAAAAAGTCCAATGCATATACTGGGCATCTTGAGCCTCTGGTAGTGCTGGATAATCTCCAGAGTCACTTTTCCACTCCGTAGATACTTTGGAGCCAACACTAGTACCACCATTATGTTGTGAATCCTCTTCCTGATCTGAAAACCAGACGTTCCTCTGATGACACTTCCTGTTGGTTTTCAGCATGAATGCAAAACCACTGTTATAGTCCTTAAGGTTGCGATTTAATTTATATTTCTTGGCGTTGAGCAGTTTTTTCTCAAAATCTGTCAATTTGTTTTTTATATCGCTAAAGCACAATTCCATATGATCTGAGCCCAACATACCAGAAAGAGTCTTGCAAACTGTGTTTATTTCTTCCTGCAATTTGGTTTGTTTCAGTGTGTCCCTTTCAACCAAAATATTGATCCATTCAATAGAACAGCGATGGGCAGCAGCTACCCATCTAGCTTGAAATTTCTTATCCTGTTCATCACTGAGGACGAAGGGCATAGCAGGATTTTTTAAAGCTCTAAGATCTCTAGGAGTAATGTCAAGGTACCATTGTAGACCCAAAAAATGTTAAAAGATGTTTTTTAAGAGTATTTATTAAAGTTTTATTTATAGTATACCTCTGTTCTGTGTGTTTTTCCTTTTCCTTTTGTTACTGGAACTCTTTCAATAATTACTTTGCCTTGAAGTTGTAATGCAGACTTTTTTTTCTCTCTTAAAGGTACCATCTAGTATTTTTACCTTCCACTCCTTGGGGCAGATTTAAAAGGTGCACATTATTCCTGTAATGCCTCTTCTGCAAATCTTTAAATTTGTTTTGCAGGATTTCAGTCTCGTTCAGCTGTAAATGTATCCTGCATTGTGCTCTTTGCAGTTCAGCAGTCTGCTGTAATGAGGCAGATTTTCAGAAGTCATTTCTCTCTGCCAAACATGCAATACCTTCAGCATTCTTGCAAGCTAAGGATTTAAATTTTTACAGTATCTACTAATACTGTGTTTAATAAAACAGCTAGAGAACCCAGTTTCCCTGCTAAAGTTTCTGTTCAAGCTTCAGAGCTGTTATGCAAGTCCTCCATGGTAATAACCCAAAATCCCAAAAGAAAAACTTGATAGCCAACAAAATTATGGTAATACAGTTATGGTGAAAGTGAGTTGCAGTTCACAACTGATTTGAAAGTTATTAAATAGGTACAAATTACTTATTTAGAGTTTGAAGAATTTTTAATATGCTGCCACCATGTCGCCAACTTGCTTCGACCTATATTATTTTGTTGATTTTTTTCTCAAATTCTAAAGATAAAAATGTATGATGTGTTATATATTTGATATAAAACCAAGGAGCTAGACACATTGCAAAAAATGATCGTAGATATCGTAGAAAGGAATTTTTGTTTCATATTTCGTCACACTTCACATTTGCTTACTAAGCGTGAAGTTGTTTTCAAAACATGACAACTATGCTGACCAGTCAGTAGACATCAGCTTTATGACAAGTGCATGAACCCAGTATCTAAAGTTGGATTTGTTTCTTACAAGGTTATAAAAAAAAGCATTACAGTTACACTCTGGTATCCTACTGAAACAGTCCTGAGGTTTTGTGCATGGTGTTCTAAAGGACAATGTTCAGAATCAAAACACTTGTCAGTACCGTCCCGCGCATGTTGTGGCCTTTTGTGGAACACAATGAAGATTTTGAAATGTTCCTGCTTGATATATATTTACTATGTATCCCCAATGAGTTCAAAGCATTTTTGTCAGTGCTGTACTCTGTGTAGATCGATTTGAAACATTTCCAGGAAAATTTCAGTAACACCGGTATGATGGCACACAGCTGACTGACTTAACAAAAGTACAAAAATAGACATAGTGACAAAAATGGCAATATGTTACTATATGCACCCCCTCCTTAGCTGTATTATCTATTTCATTACTAAGAGGTAGCTGACACCTTCCTTAACAGCACCACCACCACTATTTCAAATACTGGAAAGAAGTCAAGTTTTCAAGGAATAACTGCACCTCTAACTGTTTTAATGGTTTAAAGAAGACATTTCAAATATGTAAGCACACAACCTATAACATAATTCATGCAGTTTTAGAGTTCCATAGAGCATTTCGGCAACACAATTCTCAGAATGAAATAAGGGATGTAGGTATATTAAAACATTACCATCTAGTTTCAGAGAAGAAATAGGAGAGATGGACTTGGAGATTAAAGTTCCTACATAGAGCAAGTACAAATACAAATTTTGTATGTACCAGCTGAGCACCTGTTTGGAAAGTTCAGCTATAATCAGACAGTTATACAGATGATAAAATAAGATTCCAGGTCAACAGAGACTGTCTTAGAGAGACTAAATGGTGACATGGGAATAGCTAGCACAAGATACTGGGGCCAATTCTTAGGTGCTAAACTGATTCTCAGTTTTCATACCTGTTTGATAATGACATGTGAGCTTGCAAAGAAGCCATAAGTTTTTTGTCATGTCATTTTTTTTTTATCAAATGCTTGACAGAAGGTATATCAGCATCCTAAATGTAGATGAAGCAAGTAGATCTTAAAGTGAATAATGAGGTCTTCTGTCATTAGGTTGGCATAATGGTTAAGGTACTTGACTTACAAAAACAGAAGGTCAGGGTTTGATTCTCAAAAGGGATAATTGGCTAGGCTTAAAATGGCTCACAAGGGCAGTTAGCCTAGTAGTAATCTATAAACCTATGAATTATACATCCCTCCTAAAAATCGGAACTTGTCATGCACTTTTCTGCATGACAATAGACATTGAGGAGCTCAGAATGCTCATTCTTACTTACAAACTAGCCTTGCTAAGTTTTTCTGAAGATAATCAGAACACGGTGTTAATAAAATCAAAGGCAATCTTATCTGAGCAAAAAATCAGGTGTTCATGATATAATAATAATAATAATAATAATAATAATAATAATAATAATAATAATAATAACAATAATAATAATAATAATAATAAACACAAAAACAGTCTGATGTTTTAAATGCTGGCACCTAAATTTGAGAGGGAATCTTCTATACTTCATGCATCAGAAAGAAATTCATGTTACGGTTTCATTTATTTTTTTGATGAATGTATACACGAAAGCTAACTAATTGCATGTATTAAGAAAATAATGTAATTTTCCATATCTTAGTCTACCAGTTATGCAGAAAGAGGCTGTTTTCAGTTTCATTTAACCTATGCATATAACATAAGTTAAAACATTTGTTGTTACTTTAACAGATAATAAAATACTGTCATGTAATTAAATATATTAAAAGAATTCTATGTCTAATTTCAGCAGGACACTACTCTGCTACACGAGGGTATTATGAGAGATCAGATATAGTGTGGTGGTTGACAAACTCAGCAGTAAAGTTCAAACGTATTACATTTACTTCCCTGTTGGAGGTGTGTAATTGTTTTTAAACTGCTCCAGAGATTATTATATTTCATATCTGTGTGTGTCTGTAAAGTGATAGCAATACTGTAGAGGCCTAGAGCATCCTTGAAGAAGATGTTATTTTCTCCAAACAAGATTTTGCTGTGTTATAACAAAAGTGAATAAAGTTAATCCTTAACTTAGTCATGAAAAGGTTATGAGAAACAGTGCAACCTGCTGCTGTCAATATTATTCAGTATGACTTAACTCAACATTCACTTGACTTATTCAGAGAGCAGTGGAAGCAGTAAATACTGATTTGTATACACTATAGTCAGCTAATGTTATCTTAATAGTGTACAAATCAACAGGTAAGCAGATAAATAGTCACTATGAGTAAGAACTATGGCAGTAACTATAAGATAATGAGACTAAAAGGGCCATAACCAAACAAAAAAACAAAAACAAAAACACTGCAGCAGTACTGATATTAGCATAGATATTTACTTTGTCATATTGTCCTTCAAGTGCAACATTGAATGAATTCATTTATAGAGAGGGGCATAATTAGGTCATGACACTGCTGTGGTCCACCTTTTGGGTTATCACTGAAGTGAGAAGCAAGATAAAACTTTACAGCTTAAATAAGATAACTCAAGCAGCCATACATGTGTAATTATCTATTCACCAATAACAATGGACATGTTAATTAATGGAAAAATTGCTAGTGCTTTAGTTAACTTTGACTTCTAAATGATGAAAGCATTTGAACTGTTTTATGTAAATAAGGGTGAAGAACTGCTAAACATTTACTCACATCCATTTATACATTCACATACAGTTTAATGAATCAGTGGTGCCTTGACAATAGGCTTTGCTTGTAGTACACAGCCTCAGAAATTATAATAATACTAAGTCCAAGGGCTACAAGGGAAGGCACAACATGACAGTGTGAAAAGTTTTACACCACATCAAAAAAGCAGTCTATTCTGTTTTAATTGAGTCATTTCAGACATTTTGTTCCATTCTACATACATTTATTTTATTATTTTTCTCATACTGCCTGAGATTTGGATAGGGGCATAAACAGAACCATTTTATAGTAAAAGCTGCTCTACATTTATAGTTGGCACATGCAGGAGCGGCCTTAGGTCAACTGGTGCCCTAGGCAAAAGGGCTCCACGGTGCCCCCCACCACACCACCCGGTGCCCCCATCCTGGTCTAACTACATTAAATAAATAAATACAGGAAAAGCACCCCTGCTAGAGTGGTCCCCTAGGCAGCTGCCTAGTTAGCCTATGCCTAAGGCTGGCTATGGGCACATGAAACTTTGCTTTAACATTTTCTTACTGAGACTTGGCAGCAAGACATAGAATCAGCCATATGCAAAATGGTGAAAAAATGCAGTGGTTTGCTTTCATGTGCACTAATAAGTGCCAGTAATGCAGTAATATGGTTAATTATGTGGACATCTTCTTGTACCATATGATATGTAACTCAGGCAAGTGATAAAAGAGAGAGATTATCTGGAAACACCATGGCAGATTTTCCTCTAAGAATCTAATAATCAAACAAAAACAGCTGATGTTAATCAAGAGGTGTTGACAACAAGGGACTGCTTCCCTGAGGATATCTGTAAACTGCTGCCACATATCAGCGGGTGTCAAATAATTACAATCTGTTTACCACACTGTATGTTAACACATGTTAAGGAAGAGGATCCAGATAATCAGAATGTACCATATAATTTGGTTATTGCTTGTGCTGGATTATTTTATACTAGAAAACTAGTATAGTCAAGATACTAAATAATTTTAAGAATGTTATGGTCTTTGCAGTAACTAAGACTTTAAGCATTCTTAATAATGTTGTAGTACTTTTAAAGAAAAAAAAAATCCTCAGTTATTATGGATAGTATTTATTCCCCTCCCTTTAGAAAACACCATTATGACTTAGCCGATGTATTTAATAGGATGGCTAAACAAAAAAGGCTATCACTTAATACTTTCTGTCAAATTTAATAAACAAACAAAATAATTTTACTAAGGAAAGATTGATGTTACACAAGCCATCACAACAATAGATTATTTAGCTTTGAAGCTTACAAAAACAATTAAGCATTTTAAGAACAGAATTAAGCATTTTAGGAGCAGAATTATAAGAGAGGCAAATAATTTCAGTTGTTATAATGATTTACTTATCCATCAGTTTAATGTGTGATCCTCAATTACAAAATGAAGAAATCATAACACATTGGTACCAGAGAGATGAATGTCATTTTTTTCTGTGCTTGGTTTTAATTTCTCACTTTCTACTTTGTCAGATTACTTGGAGTGTCATAACTGCAGTCATCTCATTCAGCAGATGAAGTGTCAGTATATAGGTACATAACATCAGCCAGTTAATTTTAACTTTAAATGATAGGTTCGGTGAAACATTTGGTGTATCTGTGTACTCTGCTGAGAAGTGTTGTATACTGTTTTAGATACCAGACGTTACCACCAGACAAATATGCTAAATTTAGACTTAACTCACAAGGGATTAAGAAAGCATTATCATCTATTATTGGGGATTTCAGTATTCCCATTTCAAATTTGTCTACAGTTGTAGCTAATAGAAATAAAAAAATAGAATTTTTGGAAGAACTATAAACACTATCTCGTATTTAGAATGTTACCTTTTCTATAAGAGATCTTAGCATTCTGGCCATAGTTTTATTAAAGGCAAGTGTTATATTCACTACAGTTTACTCTGTTCTGCCATTCAGTAATTCCAATCATATGGATACTAAATCAGTGATGTAGATTTCACAAAATGATTTATTTCCAAGGCAGCAACATTAGGAAATTTTATAGGGCTGATTATGCAGCAATGTCTAATACCACTGAAGAATGTATTGGGACTAGCTGTGTAATTCCAAATGCAAAAGCCTTGCAAAGCTTTGATGAATTAATGCAAAATCTGACTGAGAAATACATTCCAAGGCAAAAATCAGTAAATCATGCTATAATAAGCCACCTTTGTGGAATAGATCTATTCCTAAGAGATATTAAAAAAAAGTTCAGTTGTTGAATGCATATAAGAAGAACCTGTAATGAAAGAATACATTCATTTCCCATGCAGTAACAAAAATTTTAATGACAATGATTTGATTAAGCAAAATCAATTAGGAGAAACACCTACTAAAAAAAACAATTAATTCAAAATATTGCCTCATTTAAGCCAAATCACAGATTAAACAGATGGAAGGAATATTTATGTAAAAACTAAATATCTCAAAAATCACAAGTGTTTTAGTTATGAAGTTTTAACCTGAGACCTGAAAATTGTACCATTGGGTCATTGCATGAGTACCTGTAATTGCATGTGCATAAATATGTTAGAATTTGTTACATCTACAAATTGAAATAGACTGTTACTGGTAAGAACTTTTAAACAATGGAACAGTCTGCCTTTGCCAGTCAGAATAGCTGGGAAAACTTAAATGAAGGTTAGATGGCTATGTAAAACAATAGGTTTAAATCAACCAGTAACACATTGAAATATCTGGACTTGCAGGTCCCAAAACATGTAGACTGAATAGTGGGAAAAAGGATATATATATATATATATATATATATATATATATATATATATATATATATATATATATATATATATATATATATATATATATATATATATATATATATATATATATATATATATATATATATATATATATATATATATCTTAAGCCAGAGAGATTGCCATTTCTCAGAATATTCAATTTTCTATGAGGTACGTCAATTTCAGAGCTTAAAGAATAAAGTGATGTTCAAGCTTTACTATTTTCATGCACTTTTGATCTTTTTTTATGGCAACATTTCAATAGGTAGCCATTTAAACTGTATTATTTTGTTCACCATCTTCAGAGTGAACCTGTCTATGAATTTGACTATGAATTACTGAACATAAAATCAGGGCAAGCATGGAATAGCTGGTAGGCATCCTCCTCTCTTTGCTTATATACCAAACATTCTACTTTATGCAGAATTTTTAAATCTCAGGTGCTTAGAATGCATAGTTATAAGACTTGCAATGAAATGACTGGATCCCTGGTGGCAACCTGTGTACACACCCTCATACAGCCCAAAAGCTACATGCACCAATCTCATGGGAAGAAAGTACTGGCTAAAACACTGGACACATTCCCTTCTGTTTTCCCAAATAATGGTTGGAGTTCTTTGATGTCCACATGAACATCCATCATGAAATGAGTAGCACAAGCACTGCTGGACGGAAACTTGATTTATCATCACATCCAAAGGACAGTGCACTCTGTTAGTATAGCTGCCTTCTTGTGATGCAGTCAGATGCTATGATTTTTTAGGAATGGACTCAGTCTCTACAAGGGACGGGAATGCAAAACTTAAAGTTAAAGTTAAGGGGTGAATGTTTTGTTAGCTAAGCACTATGCTAAATTCCTAAAAAGCATTATATCTCTACCACCGAACATGACATCAGGATTTGCACTGTGCTTAGGTATTGCTTTCTAGCATGTTAATGATGTGCACCTATCTCACATTAAAATTTCTAACTGTGACCCAAACGTGACCTCCAAGTTTTGTAGTACATCCAGTACAATCACTTCTGACAGACTGATGTATCATAATCAAACCATAGTCACAGCCAGATAATTCCTTTCCATATTTACCTCTGTATCACTGGTTCTGACCATGACCATTAACCACAGGTTAAACATGCATTCATGAATCATATATGGAAATGTTATACTCTTCTCTAACTTTGGTGAAAGAATTTTTTAGAGCATCTCCTTATTTAACTCAAGCAGTCAGAACGTTGCTGGAGAGAACCTTTGAGTTTTTTTCCCCTGAGTGCATTCTACATCAATGGCAACCACTGCAGACACTGAGGAGTACTGCAGGAAATAAAAAAATATGGTGAGAGTATATTCTAGGCATACGGGCAAGGAACAGGGTGTAAAATAGATCAGTGGCGTGTTTGGGGGGAGATAGAAGCAGATTTCAATAACTAGAAACTCAGTTACTATAGTGATTAGCAGTCTTGGCAAGGGATACAGGGAAGACAAGATTGCAATGACTCAGGCTTGGAAGAGATGTCAGTAGGTGAAGAAGGTGCTCACTAAAGGAAAAGGGTGGATTCATATGGTGGAGCATACACATAGGCAGCAATGACCTGTCTAAGAAGGCAGCTAAGGTAATAGCAATCACAGACAAGGAGGATACAGAGAACTGTCAAGACTGGGTGTTGGAGGTAGTATTCTCAGAAGGGAAATCTATGCCAGCAGCAAGCATGCCATTGAAGGACATTGTTAGAGATTATAATGACTGTCTGCAGCACTGAACTAGCAAAATGGCTTGGAAGCAGGAGGAATAAGAGAAAACTTGGTAGGCAGACCAGTTCTTTGTCATGGAGAGGCACTGCTTGTCATAGAATGGGCAGTGCTACTTAAAGCTGGGTATCAGGGAAACTAATAAGGGTGGCTTGAAACATTGCTAGGTAGTATTGCTCTGTAGTAAAATGCAAAGATCTTCAGAATGAATATGCCAGAAAGGAGAGTGGACATTGTTAGCATTACAGAAACATGGACCAGTGACACAAAGAAGAGAGGAAATGTCATGTGTAGGGATATGTTTAGAAGTAGCAGAAAAAGGGAGAGATGGGTAAACAGGACTCCACAAAAGCATATCTGAGATCAGAGAGGAGGAAGAAGATCAACACTTGAAGAGGCAATGAAGCGAGAAGGGCCAGAATTTAGTGCAGATGTCCTTGTGGTGGGTTGCTGGTTGATAACTGGAAATTACTGTTATCCAAACAAATTAAAGAAGGGAAAACAGGAAGTTCAGAAGAAAATAGAAGATTTGGCAGATGAAAGATGTTATTATTCATGGAAGATCTGCATCAGTCAGGAGAAGTCATGGACATTACATATTATTACTGGAGGTGGCTTGACAATGACACATTACCTACCGACTCCTTGATTCTAAACACATGCACAGTGCTTGCTAGGTTTTAATTAGGATACCACATACCCTTGCATACAAATGTTGGCTCCCACACATAGATTGCTCAAGTCACACCTGAGGAGTCTGAATGGGCCATACTGTTCTCACCTCAGGGAGCAAAAGGTCAATATTGTACCTGGAGCACAGCCCAGAAACAAAATAGGGTAAAGCTTTTGTTTGGAAAAAAGATATAAACAAAATAATATGAATGAGAAATATTTTACAATAAAAAGTCTCCTTACAATGTTTTTTTTCTTTTTGGATAAATGCCATGGAATCTTTTGCATCTATCTAAGCTGCCCCCCACTCAGAGTGATGACACCTTGATTTAATATCATATTTGAAAAATGGAATCTCAGACATGTAACATGCCCCAAATGCTGCAAGTCTATGAGATACTAGAAAATGAATCCATTCACCTAGTGTGTGAGTAGAAACCACAGTCTTCTGATCTTCCACTTAACGAATATGAGAGTGACACCTGCTGAGTAACTGACGCAGACAAAACTTGAGATGCTTGAGATTACATCTGGTTAGCAAGAAAAATAAATGTTTCAAACCCCATCCTCCAATATTCACTATTATAGCAATAACCCACTACTGGCTGTAGGTAATGCTGGATTTACCCATGGTCTGAGTGACCAAACAAACCCAACCGTGGGAAAATCCAACATTACTCATACCCAGCCATGGGTTATTGCTGTTATACAATAAGATTATTTAAGAATAAAGTTAGTTATTTTTTCTTAAATAATGTCCATGTATAATGGTACAGTACTGCTCTTCCACATTTTTCCCCCAGTATCTTGGGGCTTCCTGTATTGTTCATGTGTATGGAACTTATGTGCTTTAGAAAGGATGCACGGAGAAAGGAAGATCTCCATTGCTATTTTTTTTTTAATTAAAAAAAATTGAAATCTAGACAGTTCAGCCATATGAGAGAGACGGGACAAAGAAATAATGATACTAAGGTATGTTTATCTAGTTTTGCATAATGTACCTGATGATGCTTGTATTTTCTTCATCCCATCTCAGTCATACTTCTGAAATGTCTGGATCTCTAATTTTTTTTTTTTAAGTGAAGAGAACTGAAATATAAACCAACAAGTAAAACTTAAGGAAATGATCACCAAAAGACTGGAGGAACTGCACAACGATCCCAACGTCATAAAGTCACCTGAATAAAAGTTGTGTTCCCATTGTTTCTGGGTGAATGGAATATTACTGCTTAATTTGCTCTACCTCTAGTATTTATGTTAAGGAAATGTATTTGTAGGGCAGTCCTGGGACAAGACTTAGTAGGTCCACAGCTTCTAAGCAGTAGTCTCCTCTGTATGTGCAATGCTCTTTACTTTATTTTGATGTCATTACAAACACAAACTCTAGAGGTAGAACAAAGTTAGTAGTAATATTCCTTTTCCCAGAAACAATGGGGACACAACTTTTGTTCAGGTCACTGTATGACGTTGGAACCATTGTGCAGTTCCTGCAATCTTTTGGTGATTGTTTCCCTAAGTTTTACTCATTAGTTTATTTTTTGGTTACTAATGAGTGGAAGAAAGCTGGAATCTCCGTAACACATATTAATAGAAGTAAGTCTGGGCAACCGGACCTTTTTACATTGGTATATGCTCAACTTACAACAGGCACGCTGGTTGAGCTGACCAATCAACGTGCACATTTTTGAATGTTAACAGACAGTCATTGTATAATAATGGACTCACAATTTTATTTATTTATTTATATTTGTTGACCGGGAGTGTCCGACTGGACGTATGTCCATTTTCAGTGGAGGCCTGGGGAGAAAACCTCCACAGTTAAAACAAACAGACAGTAGTTACATTGGATTACATAGTGATTAACAATTTACATAGCAATTACTTACAACATATTTACAGATGAAGAACATAGTACATCAGTAGACAACTAGAATCTATCTGTGAAGTACATAACAGACATTAACAAATGTTACAATAAGACGTTCCTGCTGTATAATAAGTACTAGGCTTATGAGCATCTGAGCTTGCTATAATCAAGGTAGTTAGTGGAGTGGAAAGAAAGGTAGTGGTTGGATGGGGTGGATGATATTAGAGTGGGAGTTGCAAGGGCATAGCCAGCATGTTTTTAGGTGTGCTTTTAGTAAAGTTTTGAAGTGGGTGCATGATGGTATGGAGGTAATTGTGGGTGGGAGGGAGTTCCATAATTTGGCTATGGCGCAAGAGAATAGTGCTTCACCAGCAGAGTTATTGGCTTTAGTGATCTGCAAGTGATTTTTGTTGCTGGATCTTAGTGGTCTGGTGGAGCAATAGGGTTGGAGTAGATTCTGGAGGGATGGGACATTTAGTGGACGGTTTACTAGTTTGTGGGCGAGTGAGAGTTGATACCATTGAAGGAGGTGAGGGAGTTCAAGCCAGCCCAGTTCAGCAAGTGAGAGACAGTGGTGACTATGGTAGGATGCCCCTGTGGCAAATTTGGCGATTTTGTTGTAGCAGGTCTCTAGCTTGTTTAGATCACATTGCCTTAGGTTGGTATATATTGGAGAGGCATAAAGTAGGGTGGAGATAAGGTGGGAATTTGCTATTGAAATCTTTGCTGCTTTGGTGAAAAGTTGCTTATTTCTGTATAACACTCCTAGTTTTTTGTGGACTTTTTTATGGTCATGGATATGTGAATGTCAAATTTTAGTTTATTGTCTGTTTCCACTCCTAGCAATTTAGTGTGTTCAGTTGGGTATATAGAGGTGTTGTCTTTTGCTGTGATGTTAAAGTGAGAGTTGTTTGAGTATGTTTGGTGGGTTGGAAGATGAGTAGTTTAGTTTTGTTTGGGCTGAGTATTAATTGGGCATCGGATAACCAAGTTTCAACAGAGGAAAAGGCTTCCTGTGTGACTTTTTGCAGTTTGGGTAGGGACTGGGCTGAGCAGATGATGGTTGAGTCATCTGCGTATTGTATGAGTGTGCCATGTTTGGTGGCAGAGGCTAGATTATTGGTGAAAGCAGAGAAGAGTAGGGGTCCAAGGATGGATCCTTGGGGAACCTCTATGGAGACAGGTAGTTGGGGAGATATGTCATTCTGCCATACAATGGATTGTTGGCGGTCAGACAGGTAACTCTGAAACCAGTTGGTGACTGATTGTGAGAAGGATAGGTTACTGAGGACAGAGATAAGTTGTTTGTGTGGGACCATGTCAAATGCTTTAGATAGGTCTAGGAAAGTAGCAGAGGAGAGATAGCCATTGTTTTTATGCTGAAGGATAGTCTTAGCAAAGGAGAGTAAGGCAGTGTTAGTGCTATGGTTTGGTCGGAAACCGTGCTAAGTATTGGAAAGGAGGTCGTTAGTAAGGAGGTAGTCTGAGACCTGAGAGTGTATGCATCTCTCTAGTATTTTGGAGAGTGGAGAGAGAATAGCTATGGGGTGGTAATTGGTTAGTTCTGTGGAGGGTCCACCTTTGTGGAGTGGAATTATATGTGATACTTTCCACAGTGTGGGAACGTAACTTTCTGACAGAGATCGGTTAATCAAGATGGATACTGGGTAGGCCAGAGCATCAGCTGCGATTTATAGGTATTCACTTGGGAGGCTGTCTGCTGCTAATTTGGTGGGCCTAAGTTTAATTAAGAGTTTTTTTATGTTGGAGGTAGGTACAGGATAAAAAGAGAAGGCAGTGGGGAGATTGCTAGTTGAAGGTGTGGGTTAGAGGGGAGGGGGTTTTGTTGTTTAGCTAGTGATAGTATGGTTTGTGTGAAGTGTGTGTTGAATGAGGTAGCAATATTTTCTGAGGAGTGAGCAATGTTAGGAGGAGGGGTACTGACTTTACCTGGGTGGAGTATGGAGTTTATGGAGGACCATAATTGTTTGTGGCTGAGTTGGGAGGAGTCTAGGGCAGACTGGTAGTACTGGAATTTGTCCTGTTTTATTAGCTTGTTTACTCTATTGCGTAGTTCTAGGAATTTCTGTCTAGTTGAGGGGGTTTTGGTTTTGCGCCAGTGCTCCCAGGCTTTATCCCTGTTTTTCATTTCTGACTTAGTGGTTTTCTGTAGCCATGGGGAGGGTTGTGCTTTGATTCTGGAAAGTTTTATGGGGGCATGGTAATTAAGGATGCACAGGAAGGTAGAATTAAAAAATTCAACTGCGTCATCAAAACTGAGGTACTTTAGAGGATGCCAGTTACATTCTTTCAGGGATGAGATGAATGTGAGTGGGTTAAAGCTTAGTTTTTTACGTATTTGACGGTAGATGACAGGTTTAGCTTGGTATAGGTATTTTTTGAGTAGGAATGTTGGGGAGTGATCACTGAGGCTATCTGATAAGCAGCCTGTTATATATGACTGGGGGCTCTTACTGACTAGTATCCAATCCAGGGTAGTGTGCTTGCTGGAGTTTTTATTTATCCTGGTTGGCGACTGGACTAGTTGGGTGAAGCCAAGGTTTACATGATGGGTTGGATGGTTGCCAGAACAGGATTGCCAGTCAATATTGAAATCACCTAAAATTATAGTTTCTTGGGGGAGATGGTGGGTAGACCAGCTGAGGAGGTATTCTAGTGGAGGGATGTTTTGGCCAGGTGGGAAGTAGCTTCCAATTATGTTGATGGTTTTGTTCTGGTTTATTTTGAGGTTGGTATATATTATTTCTTCATTGCCTATTTGTGGAGCTGATGATTTTAAGATCTGGATGTTTAGATGCTGTTTAAATATTACAGCTACACCGCCTCCTTTCTTGTTTAGCCGGTCTACTCTTAGTATGCCATAACCTGTAGGGAGTATTTGCTCACTGGTAATGTGAGGTTTTAGCCAGGTTTCTGTCAGGATAACTATATCTGGGGAGTACAAGTCTATGGTGGCATGGAGTTCATGGACTTTGTTGGATATACTTCTAATATTTAGGCTTAGTAGAAGGAAGTCACTTGGCTTTCTATTCGCTGTAATATGGGAGAAGCTGTGGTTTCTAGTCTGATTATGAGGATTGGGGTTGGAGATGGTAGGGCCAGGGTTGGGTGGATGTCTCCACTTAGGGCTAGTTTTGATATGCATGAGGTTATTAGTTTTATCAGTTTTTGAATGTGTTTGTTTATAAGGGAAACTTTATGATTGTGCTCTGTGGGTAATAGGTATGGTGGGAGGGTTACTATGTTAAGTTGTAGGGATGCTTTATGTTTGAGTAATATAGTTGGTAGAATATGTGGGGGATGCAATCTGAGATGAATTGAAATGTTACTGGGATCACAACTCCGAATATAAGATTAATTAAATAATTGTTTTCTACACACATGCCCACACATACAAAAAAAGCTTGCAAATAGCTGCTCACTAGGGAAACCAGCTCCATTACATAAACATTATCAGCATACAGCACTGCCAAAGTGTTTCTATAAGTGCCATATGTGCTGGATGCTAAATGATTGTTATTAATGTCTGGTATAGTGTTGAGGACTAATGCCCCCAACTGTTAACAAGCGGATTCTTGTATCCAGCGTAGAGTGTTTGATTCTTTCCACCATTAAATGCTTGCGGTATAACTCTAGGCAAAGCACTTAATCATACATGCTCCCAGGCCACTTCTAAAAAACCTTGTGTCTTCTTTCCACCATTAAATGCTTGCTGTATAACTTTAGGCAAAGCACTTAATCATACATGCTCCGAGGCAACTTCTAAAAAAACCTTGTGTCCGTTGGGCTTACCTGGTTAATAAGCATCTAAAATAGCAAAATATCTATTCATATATTGCATTTATTTATTTTTTTGTTTATTTCTTAATTATATTAATAATTTATTTTAGTTAGTTTTATATGCATACTCTCTAACTGCATCCTATTGTTTTACTGATTTAATTTGAAATTACTTTATCTACATATAAAGGTCTGTGACTAAATGGTGTATGAGTGTGCCATCTCACTCACTTGCAAAAATAAATAGATGACTCAGTGGGAAACATGTACCTTTTTAGAAGGTCCAGGTCATAGCTGAGACAAAACAGACTGCAACACCATTATACAATGCTGATTTTATTAAATGTTGTCTTAAGGAAACCATTTAGAGACATTGTAAGCAGACCTCCATATGGAAGGAAAGACCCCAACATCCTAGTTCTATATATTTTGTGTCAGAGTTACCATATCTTGCCAAAACAGATGTTTCCTGCTGTAAATTCAGTTTGGAGCAAACAGCACTATTACAAATTTGGATTTTGAGTGTCTTGCAGAATAAGTGGTATGTGTACAGAAAAAAGCATGTTAAAATGAACAATATGTGATAATAGAAGTGGTAACATAGACAGCCCAAGAAACTCCTCTTTATAATTATGAAAGAGGGGTAAACTCAGAGTGAGGCAGAACAGAGATATCCTATTGTTGGGGAATATATCTAGTATTAATGGGAAAAGCTGGACTGTGTCTGTATTCAAGAACAAGAACATACCTCTCAAACTCTTAGTTCAAGAAATCTGAAAAAGCCAAAAACAATGGGGGGGTGGACACTGGCCTGAACATTGGGGACATATTTTAAATATTGCTATTATACACAGAAACATTGATAGAGTAAAAGGTTTTGTATCAGCATGCATTTTCTGAAGGATATGAAGTTTGAAACCGAAATGCCTGCCATTATTTAGTAACTTCATTTCTCAGTGTTTGCCAGAGAACCACAAATTTCATGAGGAACATTTTAAAATATTATGCAAACTTCTGGACATCCTGTGAAAATATGGACAGTTATGGATGGGCAAGAATAGTTCTGATTCACTAAAAGGGTCATTTTTCAGACGATGAGATTCTCCACAGAAGAGTGGTATGGGTCAAGTGATGCTGAACTGATAATAGATAGAGTATGACATTTGTTTGTGTGCAAGTGATCATTACAGAACATGATTCACAATCAACTGAAATGCAATACATGCAAGTGAGTGTACTGGACTTCAGGAAAACATACTTTAACAAAATAGAGTACAGTTCCACAGACATTTTAGCATGTATGCATGAAGGTATTTTAGAAGAACACTGGTGATGCATAAAAAAACTGTCGGCACAAATATCAAGAGAAACAAATGCATGCATAAAAATGTGTTCATGTGTGAATGTGTGGCAGGAAAACACTGCAAGTTTCAAATGAGAGGGCATTAATCCCACAGTTAAGACAGAAACCTATCAGATCTGTGGACAGTCCAAAGAAAATGGAGATGGAGCAGAACAATAGCCAAGACTCTCTACTAATGGTAGTTCCTCCCTCCTCTAGTACAGTAGCTGCATCACTAGGCAAGGATCCTTTCAATGTCTCAACTTAACAACTAACAGCATCAATGAAAGTCTTCCAAAACACCGCACAGACTCAGGTAGCAGAAACCGAACTTGTAGTCTTGGAGACTGTGGGCTGCACCACATGACCGGAAGAAGGTTTATCAGATTAACCTCCGTACCATACAAAATAAGAGGCAAATCAAGTTTCTAACAGAATCCATACAGAAACTTGAAGACAGAATCAATAATCAGGAAAATCATAAGAGGTAGAGCAACACTTGCATTGTTGCCTTGCGAAAGGGCTGCAAACAAAAAGACCCAGTGAGCTTTCGGCAGGCTTGCATCTCAGATTGCTTCTCAGCTGCACTGAAGTTTACTTCAACAGCTATTTTTACAACTAAGAGAGAGAAAGAGAGAGAACATGATTAAGTAACTGAATCTTAATCTTTCGGCAGTGAGTCTCAGACACTTCAATGTGATTCTTTTCCTACATGCAAAATGAATGGCCGTATGATCAATGGCCATAAATATGCTCCTTTGGAAGAAAGGTGCATTTTGAGAATGATTGTAGTTTTATTTCTACAGCACTGCCCTATTTGTAGACAGTCTTGTTCAATGTACTAGGAATCGCTTGGTTGTGATTAGCTCATTGTAATGTTTTCATTCTTTGTCCCTTCGTTAGTGCTTGTTAGACTCTTCAGCAGTTTGAGATGAATGGCAATCCACAGTACAAACAGTGATACACCCTCATCCTTTGCTTTTCCATTATTCTCCCACTCAACTACCTTACTGTTTATTAAATAGGCTCCCTTGGTAACAGACACAGAAAGCATAAACAGAGGGGGTTAAACACTTGTTTATCCTGCAGCATCACTGGTCTCTGATTAGTTACCCAGCATTTTGGGCATGGTGTTGGAGGCTTTGGATTTTTATTCTAATTCAGATCCCTTTCTTAATTGGTGTAGTAATATTGCCTAATTGTTTTATTTGTCAGAATTGTTAGGTGAAGTCAAAATATGTTTTCTCCACATCTGTCATAACTATTCCTATTTAGGCAGCAAGATTGTGTTTGGTAACTGTTATATTCATTTGTACTAGTACTTCATTCAGCAGTTTCAAAAAACTGTACTGTCTGCTGCTGCTTTAAGTAGTTAATTGCACTGTTTTACATTGTGTCTTTTAGTTGTAGGGCTGTTGTAGGTAATTTGTGTGGTCTTGTTACACTTGGGCTCCAAACTAGCGGCTCTATGTTAAAGTGTTTTTATGCACCTTTGTGGCAGAAGTGTGCTGATCTACAACATTTAACTGTTTTACTGCATTAATTGGAGCATTTTTTACTGTTTTTTTTTTGGCCTATGCATGCTTCATTTTCTGCACTTGTTTTGCACTGTAATATTGCTTAGATAGCATAGGCTAGAACCAGACTTGCTGAATCTAGCCTACTTTTTCTACACTTGAATGCAAATTCAGCCATTTTACATTAAGAAGTGCTTCCTCTCACCCTTGTGGCAAAAGGATGTGGATATAGCTCTGTCTGAGCTGGAGATTGCTAGAGAAAGGATCATTGTGTGATTTCCTATTGGCAGACTAGTTTAAAGCTGTTTATTTTGTCTGTATATAAGCCACCCATTTATGTGTACCTGTGCACTGCACAACAGGGGTTAGCAGTGCACTGTATAGTAGTAAACTCCTAGAAACTATTTTTTCCCTAGAGTCTAGACATTTGTCAGTTGAAAAATCCCAAGCTTCCCTGCTGCACTGCAAGCAACTCAGCTGTCCACTGCTGCACTGCGGGTGACTCAACTGAGCACTGAGCAGCATCACCACACTCCTTCACCTCTAATCCTCAAAAGAATAAGCCCCCTTGTTTAGTTAGTTGAGTTAGTCCTAGAGCAAAGGCTAATCCAGCTTTCCCACTCCCCAACTAGTACATATACAAGTGTCTCACCAAATAAGCCCCTAAGGCAAAACACCTCAAATCCTAATGTCGTGGTCATAGGCAATTCCATAGTGAGACACACACATGTCCCCCTCACCAGGATGGACAAGCAGAAAGTTATGGTTAGCTGCCTGTCAGGTGCCAGGATCCATTAAATCACATACTCACACAAGTCACTCAACAAAAATTACTGTTATGACTCTGTCATGGTACATATTGGCGTGAATGACTTGAGACTTACCTCTCCGAATTAAGTGAAGAAAGACATTTCTGAATTCTCAGATTACATGTCCTAGGGGGTCTACTTCAAAACAATGAATGCTTACATTACTGATTCCCACTTCATCAAGCCTGACTTTATTGAATCTTCATTATATCAAACTCTGAGAACAATGAAAATGAACCTTGGAAAGAAACCACTCAACCACCAGGACAGAACAACAAACAGCAAAAGAAAAAACCTCCAAGAGGAGGGCTTCACCGCCCCCACCCCCCATGTGGGAGGTTCCACCCCCACAGCCCCCTAAACTAAACATACTAACTCCAAGATCATACAGTGGAGGAAGGGTAAGGTTCACCATGGTGGCCAAGTGGCTCCTTTCCCGAGGTTTATTTCCATTGTTCCGGGAGTTCAATATAATGAAGATTCGATAAAGTTAGGCTCAATGAAGTGGGATTCAATAATGTAAGTCTTCAATGTTTTGAAGGGGATCTGTCCCTGGCAGGTATGTCCCTAGCACTAAGTAGCATTTTACCTTTATCCAGGATGATGCCACAATACAGACAAAAATAATAGACTTCAGCAATTGGCTTAGCTTCTGGTGTCAGTCCAAGGAGATCCAGTATCTCTCAGCCTGGGCGGACCTGGTTGACAGACCATGCTGCTTTGCTAGAGATGGTCTTCACATATCTCCTCTAGGCTTTAGAATACTGGCAAAAATGCTTACTCCCCCCTTAGTGCCTTTTTTAGGCAATTTCAAAACAAAAAGTTAGTGACATAAAGAATTCTACTCAAGAGAAACTCAAGGTTATGCTGCTTAATGCTAGGAGCCTCAAAATAAAACTTCTCCCTGCTAGCACTGCTCACCTTGGAAGATGCTGACATCTATGCAGTCACTGAAACTTAGTTCAGGGCTGTAGAAAGCACCCAGCCATATAAGGCTACAACACCATCCACATGTTTAGACCTCAAAATAAGCATGAAAGAACCAAAGGTGGAGGTGTATCCATCCTCATTAAATCTGAATACACCTCAAGACTGGTTAAACAGTACAAGTCTCTAGAGCTACTCCAGGTACAATTAAATATAGGTAAAACACCCTACCACATCATTGCTAGCTACATGTCTCCTATCATGAATCAAGAGAAACATCTGACTACCTGGACATGCTAGAATCACTCCCTATACAGCCAAACACTTTGGTCATGGGAGATTTCAGCTATCTTTCCATAGATTAGACAACATACATGAGCAGAAATGTGATCACCCTGAGGTTCCTGGACTTTGTTAATTCAAATGCTCTGGAACAGCTAGTCTTCACCCTTACAAGGGGTTTGAATGTCCTGGACCTGGTAGACATGAACATGGGGGTCACTGCACTACCCACTGTGTGTTGCCCTCCTTGGTGAGGTCAGACCATAAATGTATCTCATTTGAAGTAAAGATTAGACTAGACACCTCCATAGGAACAAACAAAGTGAACATTTTTTCCAAAGCAAACTTAAGTCTGCTAAGCAGTATAAAAAGTTTCAAACACCCTGCTATCACAGCCTACAATGACTCCTTTGCAGAGGAGTACACAACTACCCTATATAGACATTTAAACAACTGTATAGATTCTGCTGTACCTGTCAGGATCAAAACCAGGTCTTTCCAAAGAAACAGACCACCCTGGTGGACTGCAAGTATAAATAGGTTATATAATAAAAGGAAGAAACTATTATCCATAAACAAGAGGGAACTTACTCATCTGAGGAAGAATAGCCTCCACAGCTTGAACACACAAATCACGTATCTTATAAAGTCCTCTAAAGCCAATTATGAGGCTAAATTAGCATTTCTAGCTAGAGGCAATCATATGGTTTTCTTTAGGTATAGCCAAAACCTTAAAGGGAATGCCCAACTTTGTGGCAAACTGATTGTGGACGGGCAGCACCAAGGATCAAATGGTGGAAATTGAAAAAGGGTAATTGTGAGGTGGAGTTCAGGGATGAGTTAAGACAGGCACTGGGAGGCAATGATGAGTTACCAAATAGCTGGGTAACTACAGCAGAGCTAGTAAGGGAGATGGCTAGAAAGGTGCTTGGTATCACATCGGGACAGAGGAAGGACGGCAAGGAGACATGGTGGTGGAATGAGGAAGTACAGAAGAGTATACAGGCAAAGAGGTTGGCAAAGAAGAAGTGGGATTGTCAGAGAGATGAAGAAAGTGGAGATGAGGTACATGGCAAAGAGAGAGGTGGTGAAGATTAAGGATAAGGCATATGAAGAGTTGTATGAAAGGTTGGACACTAAGGAGGGAGAAAAGGACCTGTACCGATTGGCTAGACAGAGGGACCGAGCTAGGAAAGATGTACAGCAGGTAAAGGTGATAAAGCATAATGAGGGAAACATACTCACAAGTGAGGAGAGTGTGGTGAGGAGATGGAAAGAGTACTTTGAGGGGTTGACGAATGAAGAGAATGAGAGGGAGAGAAGGTTGGATGATGTAGGGATAGTGAATCATGAAGTACAATGGATTAGCAAGGAGGAAGTAAGGATAGCTATGAAGAGAATGAAGACTGGAAAGGCTGTTGGCCCAGATGACATACCTGTGGAAGCATGGAGGTGTTTAGGTGAAATGGCAGAGGAGTTTTTAACCAGATTATTTAATGAAATATTGGAAAGTGAGAGGATGCCTGAGGAATGGAGAAAAAGTGTTTTGGTACCGATTTTTAAGAATAACGGTGATGTGCAGAGCTGTAGTAACTACAGAGGGATTAAATTGATCAGTCACAGCATGAAGTTATGGGAAAGAGTAGTGGAAGCTAGGTTAAGAAGGGATGTGATGATTAGTGAACAGCAGTGTGGTTTCATGCAGGGAAAGAGCACTACAGATGCGATGTTTGCTCTGAGAGTGTTGATAGAAAAGTACAGAGAATGTCAGAAGGAGTTGCATTGTGTTTTTGTAGACTTGGAGAAAGCATATGACATGGTGCCTAGAGAGGAGTTGCGGTATTGTATGAGGAAGTCAGGAGTGTCAGAGAAGTATGTAAGAGTTGTACAGGATATGTACGAGGGTAGTGTGATAGCGGTGAGGTCTGTGGTGGGAGTGACAGATGCGTTTAAGGTGGAGGTAGGGTTACATCAAGGATGCATTCACACACACATATTCAGTCTTAGTCCTGCTGACCTTAATTCCTCTCCTTTCTAGAGCATATTTTCACCTCTCCAGGGTCACCTGAATGTGATCCCTACTCTCACTACAGATCACAATGTCATATGCAAACATCATAGTCCATGGGGCCTCCTGTCTAATCTCATATGTCAACCTGTCCATCACTATTGCAAATAAGAAAGGGCTCATAGCTGATCCTTGATGTAATCCCAACTCCAGAACCTTTATAGGCCTAGTCAAGCAACATAATCCAATTGTTTCTCCTGATAACATGTGCAGTTTATTTGGGGAGGTAGGTTTGCTAGGAGGGGTATGTTTGCTAGTGTTAGGAGGTTACTAAAAAGTTATGTAGGGGGGTATGTTAGTTAGGGAATGTTTACTGTTGGCCTCTGTCTATAAGAGACATGGGGCTAGCCCAGAGATGAAGCTGAGATTTATCATCCAATTGTTAGATTATGTTTAAATAAGGTTAGGGATGAACTCTACTTCACATGGATGGGGACCTATTCCAGAACATGGGGATGCTTTGAGTCACATATCTGTCTCCCCAGCATGTTCTTTTTATGTGGTATGTGCAAAAGCCCCATCAGGGCTAGATCTAAGGATGCTTTATATGCCAAGCAGTGATTGCCTCTCAGTAACCTGTATAAGACTGAGTATAGGGACAGGGTTGTATTGCAATCTATATAGGACAGTGTGTTAACACCCTGGATTCTCTTGGTGAGGAACCTCTGTGTGCATTACACCTGTTGCATATGCCTAGTCAAGTACATGCTGAAGGAGGCATTGAACTCAATGATGGGTCTGATAAGAGATGAGTAGAGTAGTGCTATCACTTCCTTTGACCTGGATGTCATACCTTTACCTATAAGTTGGGCAAAATTGAATGGTTTCCTTACCGCCTTGTCTAGCAAGTCAATGCCCAGATTATTGTCTACATACATTCCCAGATCTCAAACTACCCAGTTAACTCTTAGGGGTGTCTTATAAATGGAATGATTTGCCTGGGTAGATGTTTTCCCAAAAGGCACAATAATGCTCTTCTTTGCATTGAGTTTTAACCCATGGCTTTTCCATCAGTCATTTGTCTGTGTTAGACTCTATTGCAGGATGTTAATGTCATGGGAAGGAATTTATTATAGCTTCTAATTTGCAGTCATCATCAAATTTGGCGAGCCAGAGGCCTTTGATATTAGTCTCGACCTCTGAGAAATAATTGCCAAACAGGAGTGGACCCAGCATGGAGCCTTGTGGTACTCCATTGGTGACCTGCCTCTTGGTGGAGGTGGTCTTACCAACCCTGACGTCTTGGGTCCTGTCTGTGAGCCAGCTGACAGTCCTGCAAGTTGTGAAGGGATGTATGCCTAGTTCAGTGAGTTTGCCTACAACATCTGAGTGTGGTATTTCATCAAATGCCTTAGCCAGGTCTAGGGAGATGGTATGCACCATTATCCACTGCCTTGGTTCCCTTCTTAAGGAAGTCTACCAGGTTAAATAACCATGACCTTTCTTTGACAAAACCAAAGTGGGATGGTTCCATTGTCTGTAGGTTGTCAATGTCTTTGCTGATAATTTTCATGATAATTCATTCGATGGCTTTGCATATTATACTATTCAGACTAATAGGTCTGTAGTCTCTGAGGTTGGTTTATAGTCCACCCTTGTGAAGTGGGTAACCATTGCTTGGTATGTAGCCTGTTGTAAGGCTGTTGTTGAAAAGAGACTCAAGTGCTCCAGATAGTTCATGCCTCAGGCTATTTAGGAGGTAACCAGTGATATTGTTGGGTCCCATTGAGGCTGTGCTTTTAGCCTTAGTGGGTGTCACTATGACTTGCTTCCTGCTGTTAGTTGGGGGGTTGTGTTGATAGGGACATTTTAACTGGCCTTGTTGGATTTAATTTGTTTTTAGTTTCTTGTTTAGTTTTATTAATGAACTTTTGTCATTAGGAGAGTTGCTCTGACTTTGACCATGACTTTTTTCCTTTTGTTATGCACCTGGTTAAGCTTAGGATTTCCCCAGTGCGGTTTATTTTGGGGGCTTGTTTTGGTCTTACTGCTGGTAGGTACAGCAGCCTCTTATCAGCCATTTACATGTTTGTACAGTGTTTCTGTGAATAATTCTACATAGGCTGTTACGAACTCTGGGTTGGGCAAGTCACTGCATTTTTGCAAACTGTCACTTAATAGGGTGTAGTTTGCTAGAATTGTTTATAACTGCAACAGGGTTTGCTTGGTTTTCCAAGTTGATTTTTATTTCAAATAAGAGGGTATTATGATCTGACCTCACCTGTGAGGATATGATACAGGGGAGGTGCAACACTCTCTCTCATATTGGTAAGAACAAGATCCAGTATCCTTGAACATTTGGTTGAAGTGCATATTAACTGATCAAGGGCATCTGTGCTAATAAAGGCCAGGAAATGTTGAGCCTACAATTTGGTGGCAGTGTATGTTTCCCAGTCTAGGAAAGATGTGCAGCAGATAAGTGTGATAAAGGATAATGAGGGTAACATACTCACAAGCGAGGAGAGTATGTTGAACAGATGGAAAGAGTACTTTGAGGGGCTGATGAATGAAGAGAATGAGAGAGAGAGAATGTTGGATGATGTGGGGACAGTGAATCAGGAAGTGCAGTGGATTAGCAAGGAGAAAGTAAGGATAGCAATGAAGAGGATGAAGAATGGAAAGGCTGTTGGTCCAGATGACATACCTGTGGAAGCTTGGAGGTGTTTAGGAGAAATGGCAGTGGAATTTTTAACCAGATTGTTTAATGAAATCTTGGAAAGTGAGCGGATGCCTGAGGAGTGGAGAAAGGCTCACCCAAACTCTGCTACACTTTGCTGTGAGGGAAAGGTTAGTTTTCTTTTTATTTGTTGTATTACTTTATTGCTTTTTTCTATTTTGAATACTGTGATTTGTTATATTTACCCTGTGTTTTACTTGTATTCTCCTTTTAACTGCATATTAAAACTTGAAAAGGGACCACAGCTCTGTCTCTTGTGAGCCATTCAGAAAGTTTTTTCCCCACCATTCCACCCAGTTAATGTAGTGTTGTTAAACACCACTGTCTTTCTAGTTGCATTTCCCTTATGTTAATTTAACCATTTATCTCATTTCCTCTCTGTTTTTACTGGCTTGTGTGAGTAGGCACAAAATTATCATTTTGTGAAATCACTCCCCTTCAACTATTTAAATTTATTGGCCATCCTACTGTATTCCATAGTACTAGAGTACAAAAGTGACCACCCCCTTTCAATCTATCTTGCTGTTTTAAAAACAGTGACTCTCCACTAAAACAACTTTTTAGAGAGGTAAAACTTAAGTTACCTACTTTCACATCTAACTCCAGTGTTTAGGATAAACCATTTTTTTCATCTTACCTTTAAGCATCCCTGTGACTAGCACTTGCTTTAAAACCTGCTGGAAAGCACTAGGAAGTCTTAAACTGATACAAGCACTCAACTGTCCTTGTTAATAAGAAGAAAGTAATCGTAGGCACTAAACAGCCTATAATTGTAAAGTACCTTGCTAAGGTAAGGAAAAACGGCTCGTGTACTTTAACAAATAAAAAAAATCACCAAACCAGGCATGTTCAAGGGTCAGCTTCCGGTGATTTCTCCTGTCCACCTGGTGAATCTGGGCATACTGGGGCAATGCAGCAATTGCCTCATGTACTCAGACAACCCTCTCCTCCTACCACCCAACACTATAACCTATGAGAGAGGCACTTACATAGCCAAACTGGAAGCAAAGCTTTCTTCACCCAAGATTGTACTAGACAGTCAAGAGGAGAAGGTTAACACCCACACTACACCTCAATCAACACATAGCCCTTCTAAACCCACACCATCAACACCCACACATAGCAACACACTAAACTCACATATGTGGATACCCTTAACAGTAACCTGTCCAAGAAACAAGGACCTCTGAAGCTGAAAGGCAAACAAACACCAGTCACAGCCAAAGTGTCACATAGCTCACAACACTAGTGTGCCATCCAACAACAGCCCCTAGGGCAAGGCAATGTACCCAACACTTTAGTCATAGGTGACTCTATAGTCAGGCACACTGATATCCCACTCACCAGGCTAAACAAGGAGAAAATTACAGTCAGCTGCCTGTCGGGTGCCAGGATCTGCCACATAATGCATGCACTCAAGTCACTCCACAACAAGTACAAATATGACTCTGTCATTGTTCATGTTGGAATGAATGACTTGAGAAGTACCTCCCTGGACTACATGAAAAGAGACATGGAAGAGCTCTCAGATCATGTCGCCCAGGGAGGCATAACCCTAGCCCTGAGAAGCATCCTGCCTTTGCCCAGAATGATAGCACAGTATAAGGACAAAATGATTGACTTCAACAATTGGCTAAGCTTCTGGTGTCATTCAAAGGTGATCCAGTATTTGTCTGCCTGGGACGACATGATCAACAGACAACGATGCTTTGCCAGAGATGGTCTGCACCTGTCACCCCTGGGATTCAGGTTACTGGCTAAGGCTCTTGCCACCCCTATAGTGCCTTTTTTAGGCAAAGTTCAAAGGACAAAACCACCACCGTAACAGGTACAAGCATGCAAAATCTGAAGGTAATGCTAGTCAATGCTAGAAGTCTAACACTCAAAATGCACTCTCACGAGGCACTCCTAAAAATGCAGAACATCGATATCTGTGCATTAACTGAGATCTGGTTCAAGGCTCCAGAGAGCACCCCTGCAATACCAGGCTACAACTCTTACCACACTTTTTGGCCACCAAACCAGGACCAAAACACTAAAGGTGGAGGAGTGTCTGACCATAAGCTAATCACCATTGACATCCACATCCCACCCCCACCCCCACCCCCCCAGTAAGGAAACTTCTGTAAAAAAAACTTCTCCAAAGCCAACTTCATGCTACTCAAGTCAGAAGTGACAAACTTCATGACACACATGAAGATGGGAACTGAAAGTTCAACTGCTGAATCTTACACTAAGGCACTGTATGAGCACATCCACTTGTGCATGAACCGTGCCATCCCCAGTAGAAGCAAGACATTCTCCTCCAAAAAAAGGAAGCCAATCTGGTGGTCCCTTGCCATAAACAAACTTTACAACAAAAGGAAGAAACTGTTGCAGAAAAAAGGAAAATCCCAGGATGCAAAAAACTCCCTTAACAGCCTCAGTAAGAAGATGAGATCCCTCATAAAGTCCTCCAAAGCTAGTTAGGAAAATAAAATTGCCAAAGATTCCAAAGACAACCACAAGGCATTCTATAACTATGTCAAGAATATAAATGGCAATGCTCAGATCTGCTCTGAGCTACAACAGAATGGCATTAAATATACTGATCCCAAGGATATTGCCAATATCCTGGCAGATAAATTCAGTGCAAACTTCACCCCCCTCTCACCCCCTAAAGGGCCCATCTCAATACCGAAAGATTGCCAAATTCTGGTAATAATGGCCACACAGGTAAAAAATGCACCCTCCAAAACTAAGAATACAGCATCCACGGGACCAGACAACATCCCAGGCAGTGTACTACATGAACTACAAAATGAACTGGCACCTCACCTAAGTGTCATGTTGAGTCTTAGCCTCACCTCAGGCTTCTTGCCCACTGAGTGGTGCACAGCTATAGTTATCCCACTCCACAAGGGGGGAATCCAAGTTGTATCCTGGGAACAACCACCGCATCAATCTGATAAGCCTGATATGCAAGGCCGTGGAACTTATTATCATGGAACTTATAAACAAAGACATTGGCAACCTTCAAACACTGGGCACCACGCAGTTTGGGTTCGTGAAGGGCCAATCTTGTCTACTGAACCTGACTGACTTCTTCAAATCAGTCTCCAGAGCCGTGGACAAGGATAAGGTTATTCACACAGCCTATCTGGACCTTGCCAAGGCCTTCAACACCATTCCCCACTCTGGAATCATAGATAAACTTACTAAGCTGGGCATTAATCCCTACGTCACTCGATGGGTTGCCAACGGGCTTATTGACAGAACCCACACTGTAAAAGTAGCTGACTCCAAATCCAGCTCCAGACAAGTGACAAGTGGAGTACCTCAGGGTTCAGTCCTGGGACCGCTCTTGTTTGGCATCTACTTCTCTGAAGTACAGGCCAACACTAAGGGACTCTGGCTAACAAAGTTTGCAGATGGCTGCAAACTGGGAGTCATTACTGAATCCTCAAATGATATGGATATTCTACAAAAGGGCCTTACATAAACAGATGCTTGGTGCCAGAGCCATTGGCTCAAGCTCAATGCCAAAAAGTGTATAGTTATCCCCTTTGGGAAAAAACATGCACCCGTGAATTACCACATAGGTGGCAGTACACTAAACACTGAAAGTGTGATAAGAGACTTAGGGATACACGTGGACAGTGGTCTCACCTTCAATAACCACATCGCCACAACAGTCAGGAAATCCTTGTATGTGACACACCTCATCACTAAGGGCTTTTCATCCAGAAAAAAGGAGGTCATTGTCCCACTGTACTCATCTTTCATTAGACCCATTATACAATACAACGTCGCATTTGGTATGTACCTCTCAAGACATCTGCAACAACTGGAAAGGCAGCATACATACCTCAATAAAAGAATCACAGGCCTAAAGCAGATGCCCTATGCTGACTGTCTAAAAAAACTCCACCTATACTCTGTCGCATTTCGTCTACTCGGAGGTGATCTCTGCTTAACATACAAGGCCATGTCAAACCCAAAGGTGTTGGACATGCTACACTTAAAGAAATCCCAATCCCTCAGAGACAGATGCTCCAGGGATCTAAACCTTGTCATCACAATGAACAAAACATACTGGAGGGATAGGTTCCTGACCCAGAGACTCCCCAGATTCTGGAATAGACTGCCCATACATGTCAAGCAGAGCGCCTCATTGGCCCTCTTCAAAAAGAACCATGATGTTTGGATGGGAGATAGGAAATTCACTCCGGGGATGACATCAGTCAGCCTGCTAAACAGGGGTCCAGGGAAGTAAATACTGCGGGAAGAAATAGCCAGGGAATTGTTATGGCTAGGTTTGTATAGGCCCTAGGGCCGATAGCCTAGTACAAACCTATGAACCTATGAACCAATGACGTGTTTTGGTTCCGATTTTTAAGAATAAGGGTGATGTGCAGAGCTGTAGTAACTACAGAGGGATAAAACTAATCAGTCACAGCATGAAATTATGGGAAAGAGTAGTAGAAGCTAGGTTAAGTAGGGATGTGATAATTAGTGATCAACAGTATGGTTTTATGCCAGGAAAGAGCACTACGGATGCAATGTTTGCTCTGAGAGTGTTGATGGAGAAGTACAGAGAAGGTCAGAAGGAGTTGCATTGTGTCTTTGTGGACTTAGAGAAAGCATATGACAGGGTGTCTAGAGAGGAGTTGTGGTATTGTATGAGGAAGTTGGGAGTGGCAGAGAAGTATGTAAGAGTCATACAGGATATGTACAAGGGTAGTGTGACAGCAGTGAGATCTGCAGTGGGAGTGACAGATGCATTTAAGGTGAAGGTGGAATTACATCAAGGATCAGCTCTGAGCCCTTTCTTATTTGCAATGGTGATGGACAGGTTGACAGACGAGATCAGACAGGAGTCCCTGTGGACTATGATGTTTGCAGATGACATTGTGATATGTAGTGAGAGTAGGGAACAGATTGAGGAGACCCTGTAGAGGTGGAAATAGGCTCTAGAGAGGAGATGAATTAGGTTCAGCAGGACTAAGACAGAATATATGTGCGTGAATGAGAGGGAGGATAGAGGAATGGTGAGGATGCAGGGAGTAGAGTTGGCGAAGGTGGATTTGTTTAAATACTTGGGATCAACAGTTCAGAGTAATGGCAAGTGTAGAAGAGAGGTGAAAAAGAGAATACCAGCAGGGTGGAATGGGTGGAGAAGAGTGTCAGGAGTGATTTGTGACAGTTGAGTACCAGTAAGAGTGAAAGGGAAGGTCTACAAGAGGGTAGTGAGACCACCTATGTTATATAGGTTGGAGACAGTGGCATTGACAAAAAGGCAGGAGTCAGAGCTGGATGTGGCAGTGTTAAAGATGTTAAGATTTGCAGTGGGTGTGACGAAGGTAGAGAGGATTAAGAATAAGTATATCAGAGTGTCATCCCAGGTTGGACGGTTTGGATACAAAGCCAGAGAGGCGAGATTACGTTGGTTTGGATATGTTCTGAGGATGGATGCTGGGTATATTGGGAAAAGGATGCTAAGGATGAAGCTGCCAGATAAGAGGAAAAGAGGAAAGCCTAAGATAAGATTTATGGATGTGGTGAGAGAGGACATGCAGGTGGTTAGTGTGACAGAGCAAGATGCAGAGGACAGGAAGAAATGAAACAGATGATCCACTGTGGCGACCCCTAATGGAAACAGCTGAAAGAAAAAGAAGTATGTTTCCCAGACTATAGAGGGGTAGTTAAAACTTCCCATGAGTAGAGTGGTTGGATGCAGAGTGCCTCCAGTAGGACTAGATAAGACTTGCAGGATTCTCAAAACATATATGGTGACCTATAGCTTGCTAAGATATGGTAAGGGACTCTATCTAAGGCTATTTGCATGTGGGATGAACTCCCGGGTATCATCCTGTTTAACTAACCTTGAGGTATATTTGTTGCTAATGTAGATCGCGGCACCTTCACCTTTAGTCCCTGTCTATGCAGCTGATGGTCTAAATGTATGGAAGGCACAGTAGCTTGCGCTGCTGTTGTATTTTCTGTGGCATTAAAGCATGTCCTGTTAATGACACACATGTCTATATTCTCTAGAGTGAAGGGAGTTTGTAGAGTATGGATTTTCTTGCTAAAATTTAGCCAAAATCAGGAAGCCTAGTGGGGACAGGTGAAGGCCATCTTTGGCAAAGAAATGCCATGTGTTGACCGTATCCTCCCAAGCTGACAAATATTGAATTTCCTTAGACTGACACCAGAAACTAAGACAATTTGTTAAAGTCAATCAATTAAAGATAAAATGCTGTTCAGTGCAAGGCACATACCAGTCTGAGACACATATTCAGGAAGATCTATAATTTATCTCTTCATATAATCCAGAATGGTATGTTTCCTGTCATTTACTCCAACATGGCCTATGATAGAATCACACTGGTACCTGTGGTGCAATGCCTTGAGTACATTTGTAACTTGGTGGATCCTGGCTCCACATAAGCAACTGACCATAAACTTCTCCTTGTCCAGTGTGTGAAGTGGGGCATATGTGTGTCATACAATGGAGTTCTCTGTGACAAGAGTCCTAGGTAAATTGTTTGCTTGCCTTTCGGACTTTGTTTTTGGAGGTCCGTTTGGTGTAAGCTTATGTGCAGTGTTTATTGTTGTTTTTGGCATATGCTTTAGAGATTATGGAGGATAGGCATTGCTGCTTGCAGGCTTAAGATGTCTTTGAGGTTTGGGAAGATTGCTTTTTAGTGCCTCAGCATAAGATGGTCTATGTGTGTGGACATTATGTATGATGAATGTAGTGTGTGTTCTTGGCAACCTTATTTATATGCGAGATTTTTGTCTCCAAGGAAATTGTATACGTACATCTCTCACATACTGTGTTGGTTTCTTTACGGATTAAAAGGTTGCCAGTGAACATGAGACAATTAATACATTGCCTCAGGATGCTGATATCTACAACGCCGGCTATGGAGACGTGGAAGTTGATGTTTCAAAGTAGTGCTGTCATAGTATTAATTGATTGCGTACTAAAGGGTTTTATATCACATTTCTGTAAATTTTCATGTTAGTATTAATGGGTTACATTCCTGTACAAGAAGAACTAGACTATACATATGATTAAACTGGACTACATTTGAAGTAGTGACCCTAGAGCAAATACACTTTTCACTCTTTTAATGAGGTGAATGGATAAGGATATGACAATATTGTATTATTAGTCCAGAGTATGAACAGAGAATTTGGCATAACCCTTCTTTTCTATTGTGCTCTTTATACTCTCTAAGACCATGACACATATAGAATCCAAAACAGGGTCTTAGCT
Source organism: Protopterus annectens (assembly GCF_019279795.1). Taxonomy (NCBI): domain Eukaryota; kingdom Metazoa; phylum Chordata; order Ceratodontiformes; family Protopteridae; genus Protopterus; species Protopterus annectens. Next base: position 1,940,240,838 of record NC_056733.1, on the reverse strand, counting down.
GGAGTCATCAGCCACCTAGTTTATAACATACTAACATTGTTCACAGTTTATTTTCACCCTAGAATGGGTGTTGGGAAAGAGAAAGAAATATTCCTTTTTATCTTCAACAGTGTAACACAGGTTCTGAATTTTTCCTGGTGACATAAATTACATATTTTCTTTCCATCCTACTGAAATAAATTATGCACTTTGTTTATCAGATAAGAATATGTTGAAGGAATATAAGCTGCTGCTTTGGCCAAAGAATCATTTATCCTCTACTGGATATTAATTTATCTTGATATGAAAATGTTTTCAGATCAAAGGTTATTTAGCTTTCACTTCCTTTGATCTTGACATGTAAAGTTTTCACATTGATAGTTATTTACTTGTTTCTCCCATTATCATGCCAGCTATTGCATGTTGGAAGAGATCTTAGTGGCAGACAAATTAGTTGCCTATATAACCCTCAACACACCTTCTTATACTCATATTCACATCCTGAAGCCTTCACAGCAGTTAACAGACCACCTTTCTTTTCAGTCCTAGAATTTCCAATATAATACTACCCATGAAGAATAGATTTTAAAGATCTTTGTCTTTCATAGAAATAGGAGTTTTCATACCTCTCAATCTCTTAGCAGAAGAAATCTGGAGAAAACCTAAAATAATGGGGGGACAAAGGCCCAAAAATAGGGACACACTTTAAATATAGCTCTTATAAACTTAGAAAGTTGCTAAAATAACAAGATTTGTGTTAGCACACAATTCCTGAAGGATAGAAAGTCAGAAAACCAAGTGCATCTTATTATCTATCCATTTCAATCCTCAGTGATTTGCCAGAAAACACAAATTTTCTGAGGAACAGACCAAAAATATGAAGCAAAAATCTGGACATTCTGCAAAAATCTGGACAGTTGAGAGGCATGGGAGTTTCTGCAAATTCATAATAAATAAGGAATTATGCTTTCATTTTTCCATAATACTTATTAATTGTTTAATATGACATACAAGGCAAACAACAAAAACAATTTGTCAACCTTGAAATAAAATAAACTTTGTTCCAGCGGAGTCTTAATAATAAAGTCCAGGAGTTACACACTGCTAATCTATTAACAGAAAAACTATTTACAATAATGCTATTTGCCATGTAAAAGTAACAAGATCTTAAATAAAACTGGTGATACGGTTTGCATTAAGTGATATGGTTAAGCTGTATATTAAGGGCCCTCCCATAACATAGATGGGACTGTATACGAAGGATGAGTGGGGAAAAGAGATCCAGGGATTTTATCTATGCCCTCAGTTGAGGCTATAGCATATAAGTGATTCATTTCAAGATAAGGTCAAAAAGAATACTCCAATATTCCATGAGGTGTGTATAATCTTTGGTATTTACCATTAGGAACTTCTGGGGTGTTAAGTATTTAACTGACATCAGTTTAAAGCCTATCCAATTAAGTACAGGTCTGTCTTTCCAGATTACTGTAATATAATCTTTAATTAAAGCAAATAGTGTGATTAAGATGTGGGTTTGTAACTTTGTCACTCCAGGCGGGGATATATGTAATATGGCAACTCCCTAGGATAGGGTTTCATACACCATCTTTTGAAGTTTATCTCTCAGGGAACACCAGGGCTTATAGGAACACTTTCAGCTCCAAAAAAATGTGGTGGAAATTTACTTTTTAAAGGTCACAGTAAGGGCTAAAGGGAGAAAATGATGGATTAAATTTGTTTTTAGCAGAAGGGGTTATATATGCATTGTTACGGATCATGAATTCGGTATAGCTGTGTCTTTTAAAGGGAATTGTTTTAGTGGTCATTTTTATTGAAAGGATAATTTGGTTGTTTGAAATTGCTGAGTTTAGATCAGTCCAATATTTTGAATACAAGGTTTTGTTTTGGTTTCTAGTCATGTTAATTAGTTTGCATGTGTTTGAAATAATTTTATTCTTCTTTAGGAAGAGGGTCATAGGTTCATAGGTTCATAGGTAGGTACTAGGCTATCTGCCCGAAGGCATTTATAAGCCTAGCCAGAATATGTTGGCATTTGCCTCCCCTTTAGATTAGTTCCCTGTGCCTCTGTCCAGCAGAGCCACTGAAGTGATCCCCGGGGTAAACTTTCTGTTTCCCATCCACTTGTCAAGGTTTCTTTTGAAGAGTATTAGCGAGGAGCTCTGCCTAATGTAGATTGGGATCTTGTTCCAAAGCATGAGGGAGGCTCTGTGACAGGAATCTATCCCTCCAGCATGTCCTATTTATTGTTGTGGTGAGGTTTAGGTCCCTAGAGCGTGTGGCTCGAGGGGATATGGTTTTCTTTAGGTGGAGCATATCCATCAATTCTGGGTTGCACATGGCCTTGTATGTCAGGCAGAGATCACCTCTGAGTAGGCGGTATGCAACTGAGTACAGCTGGAGTTTCTTTAGTCGAGCTGCATAGGGTATCTGTTTGAGGCCCGTGATCATCTTGGTGAGGTACTTCTGTGGGCTTTCCAGCTGTTGCAGGTGTCTTGTAAGGTACATCCCAAATAGGGCATTGTACTCTATGATGGGTCTGATGAGTGATGAGTAGAGGGGCACAATGACCTCTTTTGACCTGGATGCGAACCCTTTTGTGATTAGGAGGGCCACATAAAAGGATTTTCAAGCCACTTTGGCAATGTAATTATCAAAGGAGAGATTACTATCTACTTGGGTCTCCAGATCCCTTATTACATCTTCCGTATTTAGGGGACTACCACCTATGTGGTAGTTTGTGGGTACTTTGTTTTTTTCAAAGATGATGACTATGCACTTTCTGGCATTTAGCTTGAGGCCATGATTTTGACACGAGGTATCTTTCTCAGTGAGACCCTTTTAGAGGATGTCTGTGTCAGCCAGAGAGTCAATTATAGCTCCTAGTTTGTAGTCGTCTGCAAATTTGGTCAGACATAGTCCTCCTGTACTTGCCTGTACCTCTGAGAAATATATGCCGAACAGGAGGAGTCCTAGGACTGAGCACTGGGGAATGCCACTTGTAACCGGTTTAGAGTCGGACCTAGCTCCCGCAACTCTTACCATGTGGGTCCTGTCCATGATCCAGTTGGCAACCCATCTCATGACATAGGGGTTTATGTTCAGGCTGGTGAGCTTGTCTATAATGCCAAAATGGGGAATGGTGTTGAAGGCCTTTGCGAGTTCCAGATAGGCTGTGTGGACCACCTTTCCCTCGTCTATGGCTTTGGTAACTGTCTCAAAGAAGTCCACCAGGTTTAGTAGGCATGATCTGCTGTTAACAAAGCCAAACTGGGTAGGGTCCAGTGTTTGGAGGTTTCCAATGTCTCTGTTAATGAGTTCCATAATGATGTGCTCCATAACCTTGCAGACCAAGCTGGTCAGGCTTATAGGGCGATAGTTCATGGGGTCTGTTCTGGCTCCACCTTTGTAGAGCAGAATAACTGTTGCTGTATGTCACTCTATGGGTACATAGCCTGTAGAGAGGCTGAGTGTGAACAGTGTGTTTAGGTGAGGGGTTAGTTCATCTTTGAGCTCGTGTAGGATGCAGCCTGGGACACTGTCCAGTCCCATTGATGCTGTGGTTTTGGCTTTGGAGAGGGCTGTTTTAACCTGAGTGTCTGTGATTTCAGGGCCTCTACATTCTTCTGATATGGATATGGGCCCTTTTGGGGGTGAGAGGGGGGTGAAGTTTGCACTGAACCTGTCTGTCAGGATGTTGGCAATATCGGTCGGTTCAGTGTATTTTGTGCCATTCTGCACTAACTCTGAGCAGATCTGAGAATTGCCATTTAGATTCTTGACAAATTTAAAGAATGCCTTGTGGTTATCTTTGGAGTCCTTGGCAATTTTTCTTTCGAAGCTAGCCTTGGATGATTTTATGAGGGATCGTAGTTTCTTGCTGATACTGATCAGGGATGTCTTCCCTTCTTGGGATTTTACTATTTTCTGTACTAGTTTCCTCCTTCTATTGTATAGCTTGTTTATGGCAGGGGTCCACCAGACTGGTTTCCTTTTCTTGGAGGAGTGAGTCTTGGTTTTGCTTGGGATTGCATGATCCATGCATTCTTGTAGGTGCCTATAGAGTGCATTAGTAAAGGATTTGGATGTTTGGGCAGCATTTTCCTTTAGCACAGGGGCTTTGAATCTTTCCACCTCGGTCTTAAGTAACGTGAAGTTTGCTTTTGAAAATTTTTTTATGGTGGTTTCCTTGACCGGGGGTGGGAGCAGAATGTGGATGTCTAGAGTGATTAGTTTATGGTCAGATCTAACCAGCGAGGGGTTGACCTCCAGTGTGGAACAACGGTCGCCCATGTTTGTAATGACCAGGTCCAATATGTTGTCACCTTCGGTGGGGGTGTTGACCAGTTGATCCAGGCTGTTTGCATTTATAAATTCTAGGAAATGTTGGGCAAGGGAATTAGTACTTGAGTAGTTATCCCAGTTAATGTTTGGGTAATTGAAATCACCCAATATTAGGGTTTTTAGTAGGACCTTTCTGTTTCCCAGTGTTTCCAGAAATGTGGAATGGGGGTCCTGGGACATGGTGGGTGATCTGTAGCAAGCTACAATTTGAATTGCAGTTTTGCCCATTATTAGTTGCACGTGGATGATCTCTGAAGCATTGTGCTGTGCCACCAACCTGGAGGTGTGGGTATCCTTGATGAATATGGATACGCCCCCACCTTTTGTATTTTGGTTCGGGTTCTGTGGCTGATATGTATGGTATGAGTTGTAGCCTGGAAGTGTTGGGGTGCTCTCTGGAGCCTTAAACCAGGTTTCTGTTATTGCACATATATCGATTTTCTCCATACTGAGGAGTGCCTTGAGTGCATGCATTTTGAGGTTTAGACTTCTGGCATTGAGTAGCATTAACCTCAGTTTTTTGTTAATTGTGCTATTTACAGTGGTGGGGTTGTCTTTTGAGCCTTGCCTAAAAAAGGCACTATGGGGGGTGGCAAGAACCTTGGCCAGTATTCGACAGCCTAAGGGTGACAGGTGCAAGCCATCTCTAGCGAAGCAGTGTGGCTTGTTGAGCATGTCATCCCAGGTGGACAGACACTGGATCCCCTTTGAATGACACCAGAAGCTTAGCCAATTGTTGAAATTGATCATTTTTTTCTTTATACCATGGTATTCTTGGTGAGGGCAGGATGCTACTCAGGGTCAGGGTCATACCGGCCTGGACTATGTGATGAGAGAGCTCTTCCATGTCTCTTTTCATGTAGTCCATGGAAGTACGGCTCAGGTCATTCACACCAACATGGACAATGACAGAGTCATATTTGTACTTGTTTTGGAGTGACTCGAGTGCTTGTGTTATGTGGCAGATCCTGGCACCCGACAGGCAGCTAACAGTAACCTTCTCCTTTTTCAGCCTAGTGAGTGGGACTTCAGTGTGCCTGACTATAGAGTCACCTGTTACTAATGTGTTGAGTATGTTATTTTGCCATAAGGGCTGTGATTGTGGGCCACACTGGTTTTGTGAAGCATGTGTTTCATGATTTGTGTTGGGGGGTGGCAGTTGCTTGGATGTCTGCTTTGGAAGTCTCTGTTGCTTTTGCAGATTTTTATTTAGAGCCTCCAAGTACGTTTTCATCTATTTATGTGTGTTTTTTGTTGGTGCTGGTTTAATAGGTCTATGTGAGACTGGCAGTGTGATGCAATTAATTCCCTTCTCTTCTTGACTGTCTGATCCAGCCTTGGGTTGAGAGAGCTTAGCCTACAGTTTGGCTGTATAACTGCATCTCTTGCATGTATTAGTGTTTGGTGGTAGGAGGAAAGGATTGTCTGTGTACATGAGGCAGTTGTAACATTGCCTCAAAATGCCCAGATTCAACAGTTGGACTGGACAGTACACCTGAAACTGCCCTTTGGACATGCCCGGATAGGTACAGTAAACTGTTTTACTGATTGGTTGGTAAGGTCGAATTGAGCGCCTTGTCTTCTGTACAGTATAAGGGGGTCCAGTGCTAGGGTTTATTAGTGCATGATATAAGTTTTGAGCAAGTGCTGGGCTGAGAAATGAATGGTTTGAGTGCCTAAGTTGAAAGTTTGCCTAGTTACAAGGGAAAAATTGAAGGGGAGACTTTGTGGAGCCAGGAATAGTTATACACTAGCTAACCGGCACTGCCCACTGCGCAAAACTGTGAAAATGTGGTTTTTATAGCAGGGAAATGAAAGAGATAGAAATTAGCCCAAAATGGCCAATGAACTACTAATTTCTGGGCTGAAACCACTCCTCCAGCGACAGATAGGCTGCTCAAAGCTCCCCTCTCTCACAGGTGAACAGAGAAACTTCCTTCTAACCAAGTAAGGTCTGGGCAAACACAGAAACTTGTAACACAGCCCTAAATTCAGCACTAACCTGAAAAACTGGACTATACTAGCTTAGAAAGGTGGGAAACAAGTATATATTTTTTTTCAGAAAATAAAGCAAATACAATAAAAAAAAACCACTTTAAATATACAGAAATGGCTATCAAACTTGAGTGTGTAGCCTATAACAGTTAAACTGGTAATTTAAACACAAAAATGACTTTGTAAAAGTGCAGGAAGTAAAATAAGTGCAATGTGTAGCTGAAACAAGCTTTTTAAATCACAGAAATGCTAAAAATCGGCATTTTCTGTGGAATTAGCCAAAGGCTGCAGAAAATACAGAAAAATTATACTTAATCACTCCAAAGTCTCACTTTTGTCTCTCTGCTGCTGTAGAACTCTGCAGGGCACCAGGCAGGAGCTTGCTGAGCTGCATACAAGCGCAAAAACCTTGCAAATTTGTTTTTTATAGAAGGGAAATGAAAGAGATAGAAATTAGTTCAAAATGGCCAATGCACTACTAATTTCTGGGCTGAAACCACTCCTCCAGGGACAGATAGCCTTCTCAAAGCTCTTCTCTCTCACATGTGATCAGAGAATCCTCCTTCTATTCAAGTAAGGTATGGGAAAACACAGAAATTTGTAACAAAGCCCTGAATTTAGCACAAACCTGAAAACTGGACTATACTAGTTTAGAAAGGTGGGAAACAAGTATGTTTTTTATTTTTTTTTTCAGAAAATAAAGCAGATACAGTAAAAAAAACACTTTAAATGCACAGAAATGGCTTTCACACTTGAGTGTGTAGCCTATAACAGTTAAACAGGTAATTTAAACACAACAATGGCTTTGTAAAAGTGCAGGCAGTAAAATAAGTACAATATGTAGCTGAAACAAGCTTTTTAAATCACAGAAACGCTAAAAAAATGGCATTTTATGTGGAATTAGCTAAAGGCAGCAAGAAAATGCAGAAAAATTATACTTAATCACTCAAAAGTCTCTCTTTTGTCTCTCTGCTGCTGTAGAACTCTGCAGGGCACCAGGCAGGAGCTTGCTGAGCTGTATACAAGTTCAAAAACCTCGCGAATAAGATTTTTATAACAGGGAAATGAAAGAGATAGACATTAGCCCAAAATGGCCAATAAACTACTGATTTCTGGGCTGAAACCATTCCTCCAGGGACAGATAGGCTGCTCAAAGCTCCCTCTCTCACAGGTGAACAGAGAAACTTCCTTCTGTCCAAGTAAGGTAAGGGCAAACACAGAAAGTTGTAACACAGCCCTGAAATCAGCACTAACCTGAAAACTGGACTATACTAACTTAGAAAGGTGGGAAACAAGTATTTTTTTGTTTGTTTTTTGTTTTTTTTTTTTTCAGAAAATAAAGCAGATACAATAAAAGAAAACACTTTAAATGCACAGAAATGGCTATCACACTCGAGTGTATAGCCTATAACAGTTAAACATGTATTTTAAACACAAAAATGACTTTGTAAAAGTACAGGCAGTAAAATAAGTACAAAATGTAGCTGAAACAAGCTTTTTAAATCACAGAAATGCTAAAAATCGGTGTTTTCGGCGGAATTAGCTAAAGGCAACAGGAAAATGCAAAAATTGATACTTAATCACTCCAAAGTCTCTTTTTTGTCTCTCTGCTGCTGTAGAACTCTGCAGGGCACCAGGCATGAGCTTGCTGAGCTGTATACAATCCCAGAGTCCAGAGAGTTTTGTAGGTATTTGTGTCAGTATCCAGTCTGGGGTAAGGTAACATTTTGGAACACATTTCTCTAACTTGTCTTAAAATGATAGTATAGCTCTTAGGAAATTTAACTGAAGCTCTCAAGTCTCCAATGGACTGATCCCTGTAGGGACAGAGCTCTAGTGTCCTACATTTGTTTTAGCGGGCTAGAGATCTAGTATCCTACATTCCTTTAACAGGGGGAAGCTATTTAAATTTAACATTGAGTTGTTAATTTTAGATTTGGGTTAAGATGAAAAGGTTGTAGGATAGTGAATGCATTGGATACGTTTAGTGAATCAATTACATTTTGAAAGTTGAGTATATTGTGCTTTAAGGAAGTGTATAATTTGGATCTTTTCAAGTTCACTTTATCTAGGAAGGGGAGAGCTTTTGGATTAATAGTAAGCGATTTAATATAATTATAATAGAGTTCTATCAAGGAAGGGAAACATTCCTTTCTATTTGGATTGTAATCTTCTATTAATATTAGTCTATTGCTGTTAATAATTTCATAGTAAAGTTTGAAGTTAGAAAGGTTTAGCCCCCTTTATCTTTAGAATCAGCCTTTGGTAGGAAATTCTAGTTGATATAGGAGACCATATAAATTTAGCTAAGCATGAATGGAGTTTTGTAAAGAAATTGGTATGTATTATCATCTGTGTAGTTGTAAAGCTATGTAGTAACCTTGGTAATATGTTCATTTTTATAATCGTGACTTTGGACAAGAAGAGAAGCTAAAGTTTGTCCCATCTATTACAGTCTTGCTATAATGTTAACCAAATACTTGTAATATTATTTTGAATAAAGGTTTTAGGGTTTTGATAAAAAGAAGTTCCTAAGTACTTCAAAAAATGAGTTATTTTGATTTCAGTTGGCAGGGGTTAAAGAGAAAGCAGATTAGATGGATTAATTAGGAAAATTGTAGATTTAGCCTGTAAATGGAAAATTTCAAAAAGGTATTAATTGAATTTAAAATTTTTGGAAAATCCAAGCTTGGCAATATAAAGTATAGATTTAAATCATCTGCAAATGCTGATAGAACAATCTTTGTGTTATACAGTTTCAGTACTTGGTAAAAGCTTTATTCTGAAATAAATAAGAGTAAAGTTCAATGTACAGTATTGGGAGACAGGACAACCTTGACATGTACCGTTTTTGATGTTAATTCTATTAGAGGTAATATTATTTATATATAATGAAGTATAAGCATTAGTATAAAGTGTTTTGATGGTTCAAATAAAACTTGAAGGTAGGCTGAAATGAGGTAGTATGACAAGCAGAAAGTTTAAATTGTCTGTCAAAGGCTTTGGAGGCATCTGCAGCTAGTGCAAATGCAGAATTATGATTTAATCAGTTTTAACAAGGCGTCTAATGTAAGTGTAGGAATTATGCTTTCTGAGTATGCTTTCAAGCATGAGGTCACTTTATTTCCTAAACATTTATAACACAGTGCAAAAATAAAAACCAAAATAACACTCTTAAAAACATGTTAAGGGTAGGCAGTACACTAACGAAATCAGTAAAAGTAGAAATCTAAAGCAGTTATATGATGTAGTTGAAAAAGAAAAAGAAACAAATAAATGGTATATTCAGATGCACATCATCTACCACATAGTTCATAGGTTCATAGGTTCATAGGTTGGTACTAGGCTATTGGCCCTAGGGCGTATACAAGCCTAGCCATAACAATTCCCTGGATATTTCTTCCCACAATATTTACTTCTCTGGACCCCTGTCTAGTAGTGTGACTGACATGATCCCCGCGGTGAATTTCCTATCTCCCTTCCAATCGTCAAGGTTCCTTTTGAAGAGGGCCAAGGAGGCACTCTGCTTGACAAGTATGGGTAGTCTTTTCTAGAGTAGGGGGAGTCTCTGGGTCAGGAACCTATCCCTCCAGCATGTTTTGTTCATTGTGATGACAAGGTTTAGATCACTGGAGCCTGTGGCTCTGAGGGATTGGGATTTCTTTAAGTGGAGCATGTCCAACGGCTCAGGGTTTGACATGGCCTTGTATGTTAAGCAGAGATTGCCTCTGAGTAGACCATATGCCACAGAGTATAGCTGGAGTTTTTTTAGACGGTCAGCATATGGCATCTGCTTTAGGACTGTGATTCTTTTAGTTAGGTATTTCTGTGGCCTTTCCAGCTGTTGCAGATGTCTTGTGAGGTACATACCAAATGGGGCATTATACTCTATAATGGGTCTAATGAGGGATGAGTACAGTGGGACAATGACCTCCTTTTTTCTGGATGAAAAGCCCTTAGTGATGAGGTGTGCCACATAGAAGGATTTCCTGACTGTTGTGGTGATGTGGTTATCGAAAGTGAGACCACTGTCCATCTGTGTCCCTAAGTCTCTCATCACATTTTCAATGTTTAATGTACTGCCACCTATGTGGTAATTCATGGGTACATGTTTTTTTTTCCAAAGTGGATAACTATACATTTCTTGGCATTAAGCTTGAGCCCATGGCTCTGGCACCAGGCATCTGTTTCTGTAACGCCCTTTTGTAGAATATCCACATCATTTGGGGATTCAATAATGGCTCCCAGTTTGCAGTCATCTTTGAAATTTGTTAGCCAGAGTCCCTTAGTGTTGGCCTATACTTCAGAGACGTAGAGGCCAAACAAGAGTGGTCCCAGGACAGAACCCTGAGGTACTCCACTTGTCAATTGCCTGGAGCTGGATTTGGAGTTGGCTACTTTTACAGTCTGGGTTCTGTCAGTAAGCCAGTTGGCAACCCATCAAGTGACGTAGGGATTTATACCCATCTTAGTAAGTTTATCTATGATTCCAGAGTGGGGGATGGTGTCGAAGGCCTTGGAGAGGTCCAGATAGACAGTGTGGACCGCCTTACCCTCGTTCACAGCTCTAGAGACTGATTTGAAGAAGTCAGTCAGATTCAGGAGACAAGATCGGCCCTTCACAAACCCAAACTGGGTGGGATCCTGTGTTTGAAGGTTGCTAATGTCTTTGTTTATAAGTTCCATGATAATGTGTTCCATGCCCTTGCAGATCAGGATTGTCAGACTGATGGGACGGTAGTACCCAGGATCCCGGGATCAAGCATAATTTCACAGTGCATTATGCAAGAGCAATCTTAAAAAACACTGTTATGCCACAGCAGTAAAAAAGCTTTGCAAAATCGTGTTACATTGGCCTTGTTGAATATTACTGCATGAAAATGATGCAGTAATCTCTGGTTACAGCCATACCTCTCAGCTGCTCCTGATTTTCAGAATGTCCATGATTTTGCCTCAAGTTTTTGCCCTGGCCTTCAAAAATTGTTAATTTTCTAGTAAATCACTGAGTATTATAGTCTGTCAATAATGCTAAACACTGGAATTTCATTTTTTTTTTTTTCAGAAAATGCATGTTGATGCAAAACCGGTTGTTCTGTTAATATTATTAAGTGAATTAGAACAGCATTTTAAAAGTATCCCTCTTTTTTTGGCCTTTGTCACTCAATTATTTTTGAAGTTGTATTGATGCTAATGTAAATTAGCCATGTTCTGTGTCCTGGATTCATATGCCATGACTGGAAATAGTGCATTAGAGCATTTTAAAACCAAACTCTACCACCTTTGTTCACCACAGTGAGGACTTACAGATGACATACCCATTGCTGTTTTATAGGTATGTGTGTACATGCACGCATGTCTGTGGTGTGCATGCATGCAATCTTGTGTGTGTGTGTGTGTGTGTGTGTGTGTGTGTGTGTGTGTGTGTGTGTGTGTGTGTGTGTGTGTGTGTGTGTGTGTGTTTGCATGAGCACATGCATGAAGCTAGGGATGCTACTCTGCACAAAACAGTCTTAAAGAGTAATGGAACTCCCAGGTAGTTGGAGTTCATTGTATTAACCTCTTTCTCTGTTTTTTTTTCACACCAATTATATTATGTTGATTTTTCACTCATTATGACACCATGTTTTTTTCTTTTGCTAGTTAACTATGTTGTTGCAGTAAGCGTTCTTGTTTTATATACATTTCTCTTAACTAATTTGCTTTACTGACTTTACCTCCCATTCACAAAATAGATCAATAAACACTTAAGATTATTTATTTTTGTTAGTTTGTGAATTACTGAAGTGCATGATTTTACAGAGTAGGAATAAAATGTCCTGCTTGTTTTCATTTGCCCAAAGCCCACTACACTGTGCTAAGCTAACACTGTGCTGTTTCATGATTATATGCTGTTACGTTCCAAGTCTGAAAGTGTTGTAAAAAAAACAGAAAACTCAGGCATGTGCTTTGTAGGGCAGGATATTCCTGTGATACTCCATTACATGTATCACAAAATAATGTTTTGTTTCAGGTTTAGGAGACCATTTAGGCAACAAGATTCTACTCCTAATACTTGCCAATAAGTGATCAAAAAATGAAAATATGCTTGTTATTTTGGTGGGTTAATACACATGCTGCCTGGCTTTTAAAATTAAAATATTGTTTTTGGTATTTTTAGCAGATTTTTTGAGTTATATATTTTCTTCTAACTGCTGTGCTCCATGTTTGTATCATGTGGACTTAAGCACAACATTTAGACTTAGATATGGCAAGAAGCATGCTGTTTTCAGATGTAAATTCAACACCATCTCCAGAAAACCCACTTTTGGTTCATGTCTGATAGGTAGTTATGACTGCATATCTATTTTGTGTGGCTACTGGATTGCCATAGGCTAACAATGTGTGACTAAAATGTCTACCCTAAACAATAAAAATGTGACCTAACCTGACCTAACCAAGTTGGAATCCTGTTAAAATAAAATTGCCAAATTTGCCACTGATGCCACACACAAGTCGTGTCACTGTACAGCTCTTAAACAACTAAAGTGGCTAGAACTTCCTCAGCTGCTATACTATAATCAATTAACCTTTGTCCACAAAATCCTGCATCACCCGGATAAAATACATGCCCTCCAAAATCTTATACAACCATACACCTCCTCACCTCCTCCAGAACCCTCCGCTCTAGTAACAAACTCCTTCTAGAAACCACCAAAGCTAACAACTCTACTATGGAATTGCTCTTCTCAAATGTCATTCCTAAAATATGGAATAAACTGCCAGCCCCCATTACTTCCAATTGCTGTGCTGTACAATTTAAAAAGCTCATAACTACTCACCTAACAGACTCTTTGCTTTATTCTTGCAACTCTTCTGGATCAGTATAACCTCACATACTTCTTGGGCAGTGCTATTTTTATACCAAAAGATGATCTATAGATACTGTCTCTCCTACTTATTTAAATGTATATATTCCTGTATCTCATATTTGTTTATGTAACATCTAATGAACTGTACTACCCATCAGTATTCTATCACTGATTGTGAATGTGACTGGAACCTTATTTCGAGATTTTTAACTTTTCAATATTTGTATTTCATATCTCTGGAGCTTTTCCCCCCGGGCCTTGGCTGACAAAAGACCTTTGTCCAGTCGGACTTTCCTTGTAAACAAATATAAAATAAATAAATAATAAACACATGTGGCATGAGTTATGAAGTTTGCTGGTGACTTATCACAAGGACTATGGTGCTCATGCTTGCCATGCTTTGGATCATTATATTTCCTTCTGATTGCCCTGACAACATTGTTTGAAAATATCTTGTATGTAGTACTTCTGGAAAGCAAAGAGATGTTCATTAACTATTATTTACCTGCCTTCCTCTTCACTCACAGTAATAAGTAAATAAGCCACAGCTTTTATTTTAAGTTCATTTAAACATTTACTGTGGCATAATTTTCTTGCCATCATTCTTCTGTGCTTGCATGCCCAAAATATATGCTTAATGTTTTTTTTTTAAGAAACTGAAATAAAGAGCTACAAACTATTAAAGACAAGTCCAAAGGTCACAGGCAAAGCTCTGAAGCACAGTAGTTTATTTTCCAACTAAAACACTTTTCATCACCCCACATAGAGTAACTTCCTCAGAATTAAACAACTGGAAACTGAGTAACAGTTTTAAAAGACACACAATTGTCATCAAATGACAACTGGAACCAATCAACACCGTATCCCATTTAAACATATAGTAAATATTAAAACAATATTTAAAAGATATATCACATAAAACAATAAGGTAAAAACCTTACAAAACTTGCAACATAAAGTAAACTAATAACAAATTTGCAAGTGAACTACTACACAAGGCAATATATTTAAAATCAATAATAGGAAATAAGTAAATGATAAAATAAACTTAGTTTTTGTATACAATAAAGTTAATTTTTAAATATACAATATTTTTACCTATTTAAACTTTTTAATTTTAGCAGGCAGGAAATATTACAGTTATCATTTAGGCTTGGATGTGAAAATGCATTTAGAATCAATTGCCATTGTAACGCATGCTCCACCAATTGTAAACTTGAAGGACCACCCCTTATATCTGGTGTGAGTTGATCAATAGCTTTAAAACAGAACTTGGGACCCCCATTCAGAAAGGGATGTTTGGCTAAAGCATTGTCACTTTTATTTTTAACAATAGCATGGACATGCTCATAGATTCTTTCTCTAAATTTACGGTCCATTTTACCGATGTAAAACGCCGACAGTTGGTACAAGTTGCAATATATATAACTGCTTTAGACTCACAATTTAGTCAAAAGTTAATGTTAAACGTTTTGTTATCTGCAACTACAAATGAATTACCTGTCTTAATGTGACTACACAACCTGCATGCACCACAGGTAAACATACCCAAAGGTCTTCCACTAGTTTTGAGAGCTCTATGCTGAAGTAATTTTTTTAAGCTAAGCCCCCTTCTGTTTACTATTTTGGGTAAATTGCCATATCTATCTAGTAAAGAGTTATCTCTACTAATAAGGGACCAATTCTTAAAGAGAATGGACCTTAGTTGTACACTGTCATTACTATATGTCGTAATGAAACTGACTTTGAAATTTACTTTCTGGTCACTCTTACTTACTATCTGACATGTACTGTTGTTAATTGAAACAATATTTCTAACGTTAATGGGTTCATCATGTTCTTGTGATGGAATCTGAACCTCTTCTCTTTTATAAAGGAGAGGTGTAAAATAGCCATTATAACGTTTGTATTGTACTTCTTCAATTAAAGAATAAATCAGTGTAGTTGGATAGCCACATTTTTGGAACATGTCACTCAAAAGGTGGCATTCGTCCAAGAAGTCGCTATCAAGAGAAGTCATCCTAGCAGCCCTAATTAGTTGGCTCTTCACAATAGATCTTTTCTGTGTGAATGGGTGGGCACTGGTATAGTGCAAAAAAGAATTACAGTATGTGACCTTCCTGAAAATTTTGGAAATAAGTCTCTTGTTTGCCAAGTCTTTAACTAACCTAGTATCTAAGTAGTCTATAGTGGTAGTACTAAAGTTAAATGTGAACTTAAAAAAACTTGTTGTAGTGTTCAAGTAGTCAAAAAACTGGTGAGCTTGTACTGCATCACCCCAAAAGACAATAAAAATATTGTCCAGAAACTTTCCAAAACCAAAGGAGCAAAACACGGAACGACCAGCACAAAAGATAGGACAGAAAAGGTCAACAAAAACTATTAGACTTGACATTTTGAAAAACACTCCTGGTGACTTTAATATTTACTATTCCTCTATTACCATTGACCCAGGTTTGATTGATTTGTTAGCTAAGGGCAATACTTTTGTTCCCAGTAGGAATATGAATATTGCTAAAATAATCATTGATTTAAAGTGTTTTGTAAGAAAACTTAACGTGTCTCTTCTTTTGGGGAATTCCTTTGAGTCAACTAGACCATTTAAAATAGTGAGTACTTATAATCCTCCACTCTACCCATTACTTAGCGTGTTCGAGAATGTTTGTGAACTTGACTTTAGATACATGGTACAACCACATGTAGGTATGCGTAGGAAAAGTAATATGAGTCAGGAACAGGTTGAAGCACTAAAACTTTTATCTTCTTTACAACTAAGGGCAGTTAAACCAGATAAAGGAATTGCAATTTTTGACATCACCGATTACAATAGTAAAATGAAGATGGTGTTAGATAGTGATGCTTATGTTAAGCCATCACTCAATAAGATGAATATACCACACTCTCGTATTAAGGGGTACTTTAACGATCTATTCATCGAAGCAAAAATAGACTTCGACACCTATAATTATATTAGTATGCCGTTCCCTAAAACACCGGTAATGTTCAGTAGACCTAAAGTGCACAAGGATAAGTTAAATCCACCAAAGAGGCCCCTTATTGACAGTAGGGGCTCTTTAACTTACCCTTGTGCAAAAGTGGTAGATGTCATCTTACAAAAGTACTTGAAATCGGAGATCCAAGTGTGTAAAGATTCCTCGTCTTTTTTACAAAAGTTGAATGACTTAGAATTCAATCAGGGAAATAACTTTTTCACTATTGATGTAGTTGACTTGTACACTTCTATACCCCATTTGGAGGCTGTGGAGTGGATTAGTCTTATTCTTAAGAATAAAAAAAAACCATCAGCAGAGATAGGTTTGGTTGAAGAGTTGATTAACATTATTCTTACTAACAACTTTTTCATGTTCAATGGTGAATATTATTTGCAAAAACAAGGTGTAGCCATGGGCTCACCTTGTGGGGCCAGTTTGGCTAACTTGTTTATGGCCTACTGGGAGAAACTGTATATATTTGACCCACCTGGAACAAACAGTAATTTAGTTTACTACACCCGGTTTCTGGACAACATTTTTATTGTCTTTCGGGGTGATGAGGTACAAGCTCACCAGTTTGATGACTACTTGAACACTACAACAAGGTTTTTTAAGTTCACATTTAACTTTAGTACCACCACTATAGACTACTTAGATATTAGGTTAGTTAAAGACTTGGCAAACAAGAGACTTAGTTCCAAAATTTTCAGGAAGGTCACATACTGTAATTATTTTTTGCACTGTACCAGTGCCTACCCATTCACACAGAAAGGATCTATTGTGAAGAGCCAACTAATTAGCGCTGCCAGGATGACTTATCTTGATAGTGACTTCTTGGATGAATGTCACCTTTTGAGTAACATGTTCCAAAAACGTGGCTATCCAAATACAATGATTTATTCTTTAATTGAAGAAGTACAACACAAACGTTATAATGGCTATTTTACACCTCTCCTTTATAAAAGAGAAGAGGTTCAGATTCTATCACAAGAACATGATGAACCCATTAACGTTAGAAATATTGTTTCAATTAACAACAGTACATGTCAGATAGTAAGTAAGAGTGACCAAAAAGTAAATTTCAAAGCCAGTTTCATTAAGACATATAGTAATGAGTGTACAACTAAGGTCCATTCTCTTTAAGAATTGGTCCCTTATTAGTAGAGATAACTCGTTACTAGATAGATTTAGCAATTTACCCAAAATAGTATACAGAAGGGAGCCTAACTTAAAAAAATTCACTTGAGCATAGAGCTCTCAAAACTAGTGGAAGACCTTTGGGTATGTTTACCTGTGGTGCATGCAGGTTGTGCAGTCACATTAAGACAGGTAATTCATTTATAGTTGCAAATAACAAAAAGTTTAACATTAACTTTAGACTAAATTGTGAGTCTAAAGCAGTTATATACATTGCAACTTCTACCAACTGTCCGGCATTTTACATTAGTAAAACGGACCATAAATTTAGAGAAAGAATGTATGAGCATGTCCATGCTATTATTAAAAATAAAAGTGGCAATGCTTTAGCCAAACATTCTTTTCTGAATGGGGGTCACAAGTTCTGTTTTAAAGCTATTGATCAACTCACACCAGATATAAGGGCTGTTACTTCAAGTTTACAATTGTTGGAGCATGAGTTACAATGGCAATTGACTGCAAATGCATTTTCACATCCAAGCCTAAATGGTAACTGTTATATTTCCTGCCTGCTAAAATTAAAATGTTTAAATAGGTAAAAATATCGTATATTTAAAAATTAACTTTATTGTACACAAGAACTAAGTTTATTTTATCATTTACTTATTTCCTATTATTGATTTTATATATATTGCTTTGCGTAGTAGTTCACTTGCGAATTTGTTATTAGTTTACTTTATGTTTCAAGTTTTGTAAGGTTTTTACCTTATTGTTTTCTCTGATATATCTTTTAAACATTGTGTTTTAATATTTACTATATGTTTAAATGGGATACGGTGTTGATTGGTTCCACTTGTCATGTGATGACAATTGCGGGTCTTTTAAAACTGTTACTCAGTTTCCAGTTGTTTAATTCTGAGGAAGCTACTCTATGTGGAGTGACGAAAAGTGTTTTAGTTGGAAAATAAACTACTGTGCTTTAGAGCTTTGCCTGTGACCTTTGGACTTGTCGTTAATAGTTTGTAGTTCATTTGAATTGCTTTTTTTGATTTGTTTGAAATAAAGAGCTTTTGTGATGCAGCCATCTTTCTAAAGATTGCAAATAATGTTATGCCTCATGTGGAGAAGACCCTCTTAGACAGCTCTTGTTTGCTTCAGCTGTCATTCTGTCCATGAATATCCGGATAGGTCTTCAGCTACACACACACACACACACACACACACACACACACACACACACACACACACACACACACACACACACACACACACACAGACACACACACGCACACACACACACACACACACACACACACACTCTCTCTCTTTGTTTTTTGGCTATGAATGCTGCTGAGACAAATGCTGACTCATTAGTTACTGTTTGGGCATTGTCTTGTACTTTGTGGAATGAACTGCAAGTCTCAGGGTAGTTTAGGTCTGCATTATCCGGATGAATATGATGATCCACTAAACTTTCCAGGTTAGAGTTTTGCACATTTCCAGATAGCTACGATTTACAAGGACAATAGTCATCAGAGTGTCTGTAACAGGAGCAATTCTCACCTGAACGTTTTTATGTCTCATTAGAAATATATATACTAACATGATGGGCACATTAGCCACCAGCTATCTACTTTTTCCTTGGGTATTAGAAAGTTTTCAGAAAATTAAAAATCACTGACCTCATTAAACATACTCAACTGCATCTTTAAGGAAAACTGAGGTGGGGGAAGTAGATGTTTATTACCTGAGAATTATTGTAAGACATCAGTAGTTTATTATTTATTTATTTATTTATTTCACATTTGTTAACTGGGTTGGTCCAGCAGAGTTACAAAAAAAAAAACATTTTGAGTGGAGACCCGATGAGAAAAGCTCCAATAACTTCTAAAGCAATAAAAAGTAAAAAGAAACATTATACATAAGGTAAAATTGAGTACAAACTGAAATGCCAGTATACAGAACTAATTCTAGCTGTCACACAAGGAAGTGTGAGCACTAAAAATATAAACATACAAACAGTTTAGTCACAGTACTGAAAAGCTAGCATGTTCTAATATTTACAAGAATTAGAAGTAATTCCAAGACACTTCCTAAGCAGAGGTTGTAGAATATGAATAGACAGAGGTATATGGGAGGTTAAGTGGGATGATTGCAGTGGCAGATCCTGGAGTGATCTTTTAGTGTCTTTTTAAAATTGTTGGCATGAATTATACTTCTGATATATAATGGGAGTTTGTTCCAGCTACTTAGTATTTATAAAGGTTTTTGCCTATATTTTTACAGGGTTTATAGGTCAGTAGTGAGAGTTGGTTGGAACTATGAAGAGGACGATCGGGGGTGTAATAGGACAGAAGTTTGGAAAGTGATGGGCAGGTAGTGGGGTTATTCATAAGGGAGTGAGCAGTTTGGAGTTGAGTGAGAGTAAGTTGATGTGGGAGTTCAAGCCAATGAAGTTTCTGTAGGGCAAGGAAGTGGTGGGAGGATTAGGGTTGATTACATCAAATCTAGCAACTTTATTGTATGTTGATTCAAGTTTGTGAATAAGTGAATATTGTAGGTTAGCCAGGATAGGATAGGCATAGGGTAGAGTGGGTAGTAAGAAAGTTTGAGCAAGGACATGTTTGGATTCTGTACTAAGGTATTTTTTTATTTCTGTAAAATAGGCCTAATTTTTGGTGGGGATTTTTGATCCTTTGTTGGACATGTAGGTCAAATTTAGTTGGTCATCAATAATGGTACCAAGGAGTATAGTTTGTGGTTCAACTTTTATAATAGAGTTGTTGAGAGAAGAGATTGAAAAAGGAGATTTACAGTGGTTGAGGAAGTTAGGCAGAATAAGGAGGAGCTTTGTTTTGTTGGGATTGAGGATGAGCTGATTGTCATTGAGCCAGCTTTCTACAGAAGAAAATGAGTTTTGTGTAGAAGTTAACAAGTCTGACAAGTTTTCAGAGACAGATATCAGTATGGAGTCATCTGCATATTGAACGGTAGAGGAGTGACTGCAAGAAGTATGGAGGTTATTGATAAAGATGCTGAATAGCAGAGGGCCAAGGATAGAGCCTTGGGAACCCCAGTTTGACTAGAGAGGAAAGGGGAGCAAGAGTTAAGCCATCTAACTGATTGTTATCTGTTAGAGAGGTAGCTGGAGAACCAGTTGAGAACAGTGTGAGAGAGATTGAGATGGGATAGTTTGGAGAGGAGTAAAGAGGGAGAAACATTGTTGAAGACTATAGATAGATCATGGAACAGGCAAGATAAGCTTGTTGTTGTCTCTGGCCATAGCAACAGTTTCAGAGAAGGAAATAAGGGCAGTGGAGTTGCTGTGCATAGGGTAAATCCTGTGTTGTGTAGGAGTGAGGAGATTTTCTTGGATAAGGTATGTATTCAGTTGAGAGCGGATACATTTTTCAAGGATTTTAGACAGAGCAGAGAGGATAGCAATGGGTCTGAAGTTGGTAGATTCAGTTGAATTACTACCCTTGTGTAGAGGCACAGTGTAGAAAGATTTCATGCTTCATGATAGTACAAACTTTAATGCATTATCTGGAATAAGAAATGTTGAGGGAAGATACTAAGCAGTGGAAACTGATGTATATGAGTGCATCTATGTGTTTGATTGCAGGGGCCATTCCTGGACTGTGAGTCATATTGTGAATGAAGCACTTTGAAAACAGATGGCAAATATTTAGCAGTAAGGTCATCAGTTGTTTTTCTTGCAAGTGACGAACAGAAAAATAATGGTACCTTACTTCAGCATTCATATAGGTCTATAAATGTATGGAAAGAATGTTCTCTCATTTGTTTGTGGTAAACACAACCCTTGTGATAATTTCACCATCATGTAGTACCAGGGCTCAGATGTCTTCTTTGAAATATAGAGACCCTAGTAACAGACAAATATAAGATCCCTGTTTCAATCCTTTAACACGTTCTTTTTACACATAAATTAAATTGTACTTGTCTATAGAAGTATTTGCAAACTATGCTGAATGTGAGCAATATTAATATGAAAAAGTGGTTTGTATTATGTTTTGGGGTATATAATAGAGAGGTGCAGTAGATGTGTGCTGCACCCATAACCCAGGGGTCATTGGATCAAAATTATCCTCTGGTTTGCAAGTGAGAGACACCTTTTTTTCTTGTTTTACTTTATTTATCCCTTGTTAGTCCCAACCTTAACTATAATGCATTCTTTGGCATGTGTATTAATAAACACCAAAACCAGCCTGAGAGACATAAACATTTCTTCGATAAAAAGATCTCTTGTCTGAATAATGTTTATCATACAGACTCCTGAGAGATGAGCTCTGCTTAGACTTCACTGCTATGAATGACCCAAAGCTATTTGAACTTCTTTACCTAAATAGCACCAGTGGTAAATAAACTACCCACTCTAGAACCCTAAACCTATATTAAACATCAACAGCACTAGATTGGGATGACAGGTACATAACACAGAGAACCCCTATTCCTGGAATAGTCTGCCATTGCATATAAAGCTCAAGATGATTGTCACTGTTGAAGTGACACCCCCACCCCTTGTACAAAATGGAGAAAGGGGGTTGAGGATGGATGGATGGATATATAAAGAGCAGTGCTTCTCTAACCTACTACACCAGTCTGGTTTCCCAGATAGTTTGATAGCAAGTTTTCAAAGGGGATATGTGGAAAAGATCTATGTAACAGAGACAGTGTTAGGTTTCCCACCAGTACTGACTGATACTGCTGAGTTTCTTTATGGTCTCCTTGGCTGGAAACTTTGTAAAAAGCTATGAACCTATCTAAGAACTTCAGCAGAATATAATTTTCTCAGTCATGTAAGAGCTTACTGGTGTCATTAAGCAATAATATAGCTTTCAGCAACAGTGGGCATTATCATAAGAAAAGAGAAGAAAAGAAAACGCTAACAAAAAGTAATAAAAGATGGCCATGGTGGAAAACAATCTAGAAATACAGAAATACAGAAAACAAAGAAAATAGTCCAGGCATCATATTATTGTTATTATTATTATTATTATTATTATTGTTATCATCATCATCATTACCATCACAATAATTTAACCTTAATTTCCTTAGAACTCATTGTATAGTTGGAATTACACCTTAACCATCTACAACCTTGGTTTCCTTACTTTTATTTATCCTTTTCTGAAAACATTGATCATTTTACACCCAACTAACTACACTTGAAACCTGTAATATTTTAACTTCTGCTGACATGTTGCTTGTTTGCTCAAACATTCTTTTTTTTCCGCTTTGCTTTGTAGTTCTCTTATCTTTCCTCAGTTTGCCATAATCAGTAGTGAGTACAGCAGGCCTTCTAATTTTGCTAAAGTGTGTTTTTTAGTATTAAAAGCAGTGAATTCTATTATCTCTCTGTATCAGTCTGCTCATGGTGTGTGACTCATGTTTTCTAATAAACTGAAAACACAGTGCTAACCAACAGTGGTATCTCATGAGAAAATATTACAAACCTAGCCTGCCTGCCTGCCTGTTGGCATCCTTATTATAAGGATATAGTTGGAACCATGCTGCTTTCCACATGCATTCAATAACACAGCAGGATTTATGAAACTGTGAATTACAGTAAGAAATACAGTTTATCTCACAGAAGATAGTTTGTAAAAATATACCTTTGTTGTAAAAGGAATTAAGAGCATGAGGTGAGCAAAATGTTATAATGCAGCTGCTGTTCTGATTACGTTTTATACATAATACTAATAGCATACTCCATAACCCTTTAATGTGTCTAACTACTTCTGCAGTATTTGTAACTTTGTGTAAACATTTATATTTGCCTTGTTGAACATTTTTACTTGTTAGCCAGCTATGTGGTAGAATTCATTTTCACGACATTACTACTTCTGATATGAACTCTAACATTTGCAGTAGGTCATTATAAGCAGAAGGAAAATCCTTTTTCATTACTTCAGAAAATAAGGGAAACCATTAGAGCATTTTTTTTAATTAGGCAGTGTGGAAGCTTGTAAAATTATATGTTATTCATACAAAACAGCAATGGGCTAGAGACATTTTAACTGTTACTACTTTCCTTTATGGTTATGTGTACCAAGATCTGTATTAGCATTAGTTTATACTATATGCATAGCATGTACACATACCATTGGCTGAATAAATTCATACTTGCAACTTTTAACTCATTGGCTGTTGTACAAAAGAGTGTTGAGTTTAAGGGAACCACACAATGCTGTTAAAGCTTCTATACTTTCCCTTCTCAGAGCTATTTAACAGAGGTGCTGAAACTGTGACATATAGGAATAAAGAAAGTGTTTAGACAGTTAGCAAAAGGCTGCATGGTACTTTCAAAGCCTCTCAATAAAAGCAGCTACTTATGAAAGTTGGACTATCACCGATGGTATCAAGCCAACTTTGTTTTTGTAATAATTTTGACAGAGCTGCTACTATGATACCCCTACCCACTACTGTCAGATTCCTTCCTTCCTACCATAAATTCCAAGGCCAGAGAGAGAGAGA
The DNA here is from genome assembly GCF_019279795.1 of Protopterus annectens. Taxonomy (NCBI): domain Eukaryota; kingdom Metazoa; phylum Chordata; order Ceratodontiformes; family Protopteridae; genus Protopterus; species Protopterus annectens. The sequence goes on along the minus strand of NC_056733.1, from coordinate 1,940,217,026 downwards.
GAGCGAGATGCAGAAGCCAGGAATCATATCCATTATCCCAGCATTTTCTTTTGATAGGCAGAAATTGTAGTTGAATGCCTGTCCCCACAGCATGTACACTCTTCTTTGTATCTGGAATTCCATATAGAGTACAGGTACACTCCATGGTGGGATGTAACTCTCTATCACTTCCAATAAAACTGCTGCAATCCTGAACCAGGACTCTGCCAACAGACTCACCATGAAAAGGATGAATTAGCAGTGGTCATACTCTCCTATCCATCCTTTGCTGGCTGTTCCATCTTACAAGTTTGTCATTGGGCTCCCTGCTGAAAGTTTAATACTCAGTATTACATATACTGACACATATAGTAGTGTGCTCCCTCCATGTTTTTTGATATACCAGACAACCTCCATGTTGAGCAGGAGTGCAACCACATCTCATTAAACAGATAGTAGATGGAGAGGTTCCTTAAAAGATAAGTATGCAACGAGTGGGTGTTGCTTTTCAAGAGTACACATAGTACTTTAAATGGCTTAGCAATCTGAACTATCCTTGAGATGGGAGTAGCAAATACACCATAAGATGTGCTCATATTATCCTGTTTAACATACTTGTGTGGATTAAGACTATCCTAAATACACTCTATTATATAACTTCTGCGGGGATTAAATTTTTTTTTGATGCCCCACTGTGATGCCCGTGCACTGGCCCAACAATCAAGGAGCCTCAATCCCCACCACTAACACCAGTGAGGGGCACCCGTATAAGGAAAGGATAATAAATACACACACGATAAAGTACAATTTCCCTTAAGAGCACACAGAGATCATAGTCAGTCTGGGGCTCGTTTCTTACTTTCTCTCCAGGTCCCGAATAAGACTCCCCACTGGCACAGCCATAGAGTCCAGATCTCAGCCTAGTGGGCAAGCTAAAATTTCCAACACCCTCTCTGTCCAACCAGTGCTTCATGTCCCTGCCCAAGTAGCTGACACATACACACACTTTGAGATAAGAGTTATATACAACCACACAGACACTCCTGTGGAAGGCTGGCACAGATTCTCCAGTTGTGCCCCTTTTCTGCCCAGTCTAAAAGGTAGTACCAGCTGACACTACCCACTAATATCAGGTACTCAAAGGCCCTTCTGAAAGGGTATCCAGTTATTAATGTGCAATATTATTATCCAAATGGTAAGTGTGACTGAACAGTCAAGGCTTATTAGAGTCACTTGGTACAGTATGACTATACACATGCAATGTACTCTAGAGCTTAAATTAACTCTACATAAAACAGCCACAGTTGAAAGGTTAAAAAATATTTAATAATAAATAATAAAAACACAAGGTAATACTTCTTACTAAACAGTGCTAGTCAAGAGTTCAGATATCACAGAGAAATAATTAAAATAATACCATAGAAAAGTTCTAATATCAACACAGAAAAACACTTAGTTTAATCTTCCAAATTCCTAGCTATTTCTAAGAGAAAACACAGTTCTAAAATAAACTTACATAAAGAGCAAGACAGTTTTGGTGATGGATGTTCTCAAGACAAAATGCTCGAGAGCTCTCTGATTCTCTCTCTTTAAATTGATAACACAGAACTGCCTCACATGACATCATTCTTCACACTTCTCTAGTGTACCCAGGCTAACAGAAACTACATTTACATTCTTTACACCTGGTCAGAAACCAGAGCAATAAAGGACATTTATACATGCAAATTCTAGCCATTAACTCTGGTCTTAAAACAATAGGCAGGATGCTCCGAATTTTGACAATAAAAGAATTGACTTATCAGCTTTGTTACAGCAGAGTGCACTGTTGTTACGTTTTTGCAGTTCAATATCCAATGCAGTCTTTTCACATTTAAGAGAACAAGCCTGTGGCTTACATTAATATTAATAAATGACAAAATTGTCTACAAAGTTCTACCTGGCAAGGCTGGCAGCCTTTACCTATCTTTACACCCAGCATATGACAGGTTAGGAGTTATGACTGAGTAGTCAAATGTTGTTTAATAATATACTTTTTTCAAGTCAGCACTTTTATGTGCAAGTGCTGTACTGATTGTGGTATCCACTGTTAACTAGTAGTATCCTTCCAGAAGCTAAATATGTATCACAGATCAAAGGTCACTTATGGTCTTGGACATCAAAGGACATGTGAGATATTTGATGACTGTCATTGATTAAACTTTTTAATTCCAAAATATGTCTGCTGAAACACTATCTCAAACAGGAAACAAATTTTAAGTTTCAGAGATGTGTCTATAGAACTGCCTTTGTGAAATTAACATGAGCTGTAGAAAATCTATCTTTTTACCCTCCCTCCTCATCCATATAGTTCTTCTCAATTATCCCAATGATTCTGCTATCCCTTTACTCCAAACATTACATACTTCAATGTGGCAACCTCTGCTTAGCTCTAAAGCCTGTATGTGACCATGCTCTGCATGAATTTTTTGTGTTTACAAATCAGATAGTACTGCCAATACCTGCACTGGGAGTTTAGAACTACTTTGAAATATTAGCAAACCTTTTGTCCAGATAGATACCTTTACCAATGCATCCTGTACCTAAGAAACAAGCTCCCTCTCCATATTAAGCAAAGTAATTCCCTATCTCTTTTTAAAGCCAACTTGGATGACTGGATAGGAATCAACATTTTACAATTTGCCTCTGGTCTAGTTCTTCAGATTCTTATGTATAGAGAGAGCAAGTAGTGGGAACTGTGACTAGGCTCCTAATGTTCCAGTCAATTTATAGCCATATATATACCTTTGAAGAAAAATAAACAAAAACAGAAAGCAGCAAAAATAAATAAAAGCAGAGATAGCCTAGATAAAAGAATGCTTAAAAATTCCACCTTTGAAAGGTGTCTAGTGAGTCTGTCCTAGAATGGTAAACTTAAGGGGCCCTCATAAATGAGAACTCTGAATAACTTGTACTTATCAGGGATGGTAGCTCATCCCACAGGACTGGAGCAAAGTAAACAAAACATAACCTAACAGATGCTAGAAGCATAACCTGCAGAACAGCTATCTGCCACTGCATTATTCCTCTGTAATTCCTTAAGGTAGACATTAATAAGAATGTGAAGGTAACAGTACTTAAGGGTCATGATTTTAAAGATCCACCTGTGCAAAACTGTTTGCCAGTGTAGATCCAACACTACTGGTCTTTATATAATTGGCAAGTAAAGATCCAGTCAGAAGTTCATTGCTGTGTTCTGTAACTGCTATAGATGTACAAACTCACCATCCTAAACACCAGTGTAGAGGGCACAATAGTATGCAAATGTAAGATAGTGAGCACGTGATCTACCATTGCCTGGTCTGAAGGAATATTTGATGTTTAATACACACTATGTAATTTAGGTGGAGGGAGGTCTTTAATGCAGCTAAGCATTGTGCATAAGTTTAAATGTGTTACCAATAACAGTATCCAGAAATGCAACATGAGTTGCAACCTGTTACCAGCTTAAGTTATTAAGTTGAAAATGCAGAAAAGATGAACCGTGTCCTAAAAAAAGCATGCCTTTTGTTTGTACTGGATTAAGCTCAAGTCTTGAGCTCAGATCAGTTATATCTTAGCTGAAGAGAAGCATCCCATAAGTATTTCTCTGAGTCAGTAAAGACAGACAAATAATCTTGACAGGAGGGGAGGCATAACTGAATATCATTAGCATCAACTTGATAATAAATGCTTTTCCTCCTAAAGGTCTCCATAAGTAGCAATGGCATGAATACTGTAAACAACAAGGGAACTCAATACAGAAAAATGCCTGGTAGTTGGCATAGACAGTCAAAGCTATGAGCTGTAGTTCCTCTGATACAATGTTTGATTCCCTCAGCCTCCTTTGTCTACTGTATGACCTTGAGAAAGTTACTTAACCAGCTAGTACCTGTATGCAAATGGAAATTTGGGCTAGTCTTCTCAATGATCCTCCAATCTTCAAGCCTAGTAACTGCCTATGAGCAGGGATGCAAACTAGTGACATAACACACATCAATGAGAATGTGGAAAAAGTTTCAAATAAGAAACAATCATTTAGGAGCAGCCGGAAAGTTAGAATTTAATCCACTCCAAAATAATGCAATTATTTTGGTTTTACCACTGAGTAGTTAGACTCCCCTCCCTGCCTTGTCCTCAGTATAGTGTGCAAACCAGAGAAGACCTTACCCTGACAACACCTCTGCTTCTGAACACATCCCTGGATTCACTGTTCCAGATCTACATAACAGCCTCTTTGAACTCAGCACACACACCTGCTAACCGACTAACTGCAAGACCACAGGGATTTCCTGACAGAAACTAGGCAAGAACGGCCTACACTATCTGGCTGAACCTTGTCCTGACAGCACCTCTGTTTCTGAATGCATCCCTAGTTTCACTGTTCCAAATCTATGGAACTGCATCTCTGAACTCAACACACACCTGCTAACTAACTCCAAAACCACAGGGATTTCCTGACAGAAACTAGGCAAGGAGAGCCTACACTATCTGCCAAGTATATTATAGCTAAAATGGATGCCTGGGCTGTACTACCATATACACATTGCATAAGTTTGTCATCTTAAACATAAATGGTGTGCGTATGTACAGATGGCATAGTTAGCATTATTTACTTATTTATTATTTATTTATTTATTTGCAGTTGGTTTACCAGGATAGTCCATTGGGCTAAGAAAAACCCATTTTCAATGGAGTCCTAGGGAGAAAAGCGCCAAAAAACAAACAAAATTACAAAGAATTTGGTTACAGTAAGTAATAGAAATATTAGTTGTTGTTGTTGTGTCTTTCAACTTTTCCCGGTTAGGGGTCACCACAGCGGAACTCTGGTCCGCTAATGATTGGCAGTTAATTTTTATGTGCTGAGTTGCCAGCCCTAACGCACAACCTTCAACGAAGGTACGCCCATTCACGCATGTCTACACAGTAGACGCTCTAGCTGAGAATTGAATGGGACAGCGTCTTGCTGTGAGGTGACAACGCTACCGCAGCACCACCAGCATAACAGAAATATTAGTAAAAAGAAAAAATAAAATTACAGTCAAAGTTTTGGTTACACTAACTACAGAAGCACAAGTAAAACAATGCATTATAAAGATACAGTTTCTGAGACCAAAAGTCAGAGTTGTGAATTTTGAGTAGATAGCTGCAAATGGATTGGTTCCTACTAAACCAATGTATAAGATAGGAGATTGAGGTATCTGAGATGTCAGAGGTGTAGAGAGGAGAAGAGATTATGTGGGGTGGGAACAGGAAGATTCCCACTGAGATATAAGGTGCGTGTGAAGTGAGTTTTTAAAGGAGGAGATGTTTGTGGTAGTACGGATAGATGGTGGTAGGGAGTTCCACTGATGTGCAAGGGAAAAAGATAGGAGATTTTTGCCTGGGGGGATAAGTAGGTTTATACAGTTCTATTAGGTTTTGATTGTTAGATCTTAAGAGTCTTTCAGGGAGGTGCATTTTAAAGGTTGAGGATAGGGAGGGACAGAGGGATGGCTGAAAATGAGTTTGTGTGCATGAATAAGTTGAATATAGGTGAGATAATTGGACAGTTCTAACCAATTTAATTTGTGAAGGGCTACACAGTGATGGGTAGAAGACTTGTTGTTTGTGGCAAATTTGGCAATTTTATTATAGCAAGAGGAGAGTTTTGTCATAAGAGAGGATTGTAGGTTTTTTAGGAATGCAGCACCATAAAAAAGAGAGGGATGAGAAATGTGGTAGAGAGAATGAACTTAGTAGAAGGAGTGAGGTAGCAATTATGGTGGTAGAGCATACCAAGTTTCTGGTGGGGCTTTTTGATGTTTATTTGTAGGTGGGAATTGAATTTGAGCTGGTAATCAATATGGACACCTAGCAGTTTGTCCTCAGATACTAATTCAAGAGATGTGGTTTTTCTGGCTTTTGATGGAGAATGAGTTTTTATCTATACTGGATGTTTTAAAAGGGGTAAATAACATTAGTTTAGTTTTTGAGGAATTTAGTGCTAGGTAATTGTCTAACATCCATTGTTCAGTGGTAGAAAAAAGCATCTTGTGTTAGCTTTATGAGTGTGAGTATGGAGGTGGCAGAACAGATTAAAGTTGAATCACTGGTATACTGGATAAGTTTACTGTTGGGGATTGAGTGGTGGAAAACATTTATGAATATTTTGAAGAGGAGGGGACCAGGTATGGAATTCTGTGGGACACCAGTGTGGGTGTTGAGGAAGGAGGATGTGGCTTTTTTCCATTTGACTGCTTGCTGTCTATTTGACATATAACTGTTGAACCAATTGAGAGAGGAACGGAATAGGTTTGATTAGAGAGTTTAGCTAGAAGGTTGTGAGATATGGTATCGAAGACCTTAGCGAGGTCAAGTAGAAGGGTAGATACAGTACAGCCAGAGTCATGGGCTTTGTTGACTATTTCCAGAAAGGAAAGAAGGGCAATAGTACTGCGGTGGCCAGGTCTAAATCCATGTTGTGTGGGAGTTAATAAGTGATTGTCTGTAAGATAGGTTAGAAGTTGTAGATGGATACATTTTTCAAGAAGTTTAGAGATGGGAGATAGTATGGCGATAGGGCGGAAGTTTGTGATATTATTATTTTTGCCCCCTTTATGCAGGGGTATGATGAAGGCCTTTTTCCATAGTTGGGGAACATAACCTTCTTGGATTAAGAGGTTGATTAATATACAGATGGGAAAGGCAATGGCTTCAGCAGCTGTGGTTAGAAACTAAGAGGGAATATTATCGGGGGCATTGAAGCATGGTTTTAGTTTTTGGTGTTTTTTTATGATAGATATGGGCATAGGTTTTATAGAGAAATGAGGGAGTTGAGAGGTGACGGTATTTGTGGATGAAGATGAAGTAGAGGCATGGGGAGGGGGATGTAGAGGTAGGCAGTGTAGTGTTGTTAGAGACAGATGAGGTTAGTTTGGTAATTGAGTTGATGAAAAAATAGTTAAATTCGGTGGCCAGATCTATGTCAAGTGCATTAGAGTCTGGACAAGGGTTTTCTTTTTTAACAGGATTAAGGAGAGTGGAGATACCATTCCAGAATTGTTGAGGATTTGTTTTATGGCTATTTTGTAGTGAGGAAAAATAAGTTTTTTGCTCAGTTATAATAAGCTTTTAGACTTTGTTGTGAAGTATTTTGTATTAAGGGTGGAGGGAGAATTATTTTTCTGGTGGTGTATCCAGGCTTTATCTCTAAGGCGCATGGCAGCTAGTATATTTTTGGTTAGCCAAGGCACAGTTTTGCTTTTTATTCTTTTAGATTTTAGGGGGGGATAGCTATTTAAGAGGTTTAAGAAAGTTGTATTGAAGTAGGTAATGGCATTTTCTAGGGGTAAAGTTTTTAGAAGCTTCAGTTTATTGATTTTAGGGAGTTAGAAAAGGTATCGGGATTGAAGTTTTTTAGGTAGCAAGTGGAGATATAGTTATGAGATAACTGTAGGGGGGAAGGAAGGCGGCAAGCAAAAGTGAGGAGGTTGTCACTGAGGGAGTCAGGAAGTATGCCACTATCAGAGAAATAATGTGTGTGAGAGACCAAGATCCAGTCTAGGGTACTACCACTGGAACAATCTTTGGAGGATCTGGTTGTAGAGTTAATAAATTAGGAGAAATTATAAAGGTTAATGTTTAGTGGGTTTGTGAGGACTGAATGGAGGACCAGTTAATGTTTGTGTCACCCATAATTATAGTTTCATTGCTAATATTGGTGGAAAGCCAGGAGAGGATATCTTCAAGTACTGAGATATTATCTCCAGGGGGAATGTATAGTGAAGTTATAAATATGTGTTTATGTCTATTCACTTGAAGTAGATCCAGAATTAATTTGGCGTTAGTGAATTGGGGAATAGGTTTAGTGTAAGGAGTAACTGATAAGGAGGATGAGTATAGGAGACCTACTCCTCCACCTTTTTTGTGGGTTCTGCCTTTTCTGATAATAGAGTAGATGGTTGTGGCTATTGCTGAGTCTTTTATATGAGGTTTTAACCAAGTTTTAGAAATAGACAATATGTCTGGTTTATTGTGGAGAAGCCAGGCATAGAGGTTGGGGATTTTGTTAGCTATGCTTTGGACATTTAGGGAGGTGAATAGGGTGGGTTTGGATGTAGAGGAGGGGGTATGGAGGCCTGGGTTTGGGTGTATGTCATCTGACAGGAGGATAGTAATTAGATTTTGAATTTTGCTAGAGAGGTATTTGGACTGCTTAGTATCAGAGTTGGGTGTACTTAGATTTCTAAGGATTTGGTTGGTTAAGGAGGGGGCAGAGGGCTGATAAGGAGAATACATTTGTAGGGAAAGAGCAGATAATTATTGATGGGGTATAGACAGGGGGGTATTGGGATAAATGGGTAGGGGTGTAGTTCGGGGAGTGAGTTTGTAATATGAAAAGATGGTGAGTGGTTAGAAGTAAGGGGTTTGGTCAGATAGTAGATGCAGGATATGGTTAGAAGAAGTACTATTTGAGATGAGAAGAATGAAGGTTTAGACAGCATGATGAAATTAAAAAAGATATGAGGGATTATAAGATAAATAGGTAGAGGAGCAGGATAGGTTGAATATTGTGGGAGGTGAGTGGTGACAGGGGAGGGTGCAAGAGGGTATTATGTGCTTGATGATGTAGGAGTGTAATTGGCTAATGAGGGAGTGGGTGTGGTTTCTAGAGTATAAGTGTAGAGGTACTGTGGGTGGGTGGGAAATGGGGGCAGGGTAGGGGAGCAGAGTGAGACTGGAGGGCGAACAGAGCGGGGTGAGCTGAGGAAATGATGTTGCCCATCAGGAACAATCTGTGGACTAGAAAACTAGCAGTGAGTATACAAGCCAGTACAGGTAAGGGTATACTGGGATGCAGCTTTTTGGGCTAATTTAGAACTATGAGCCAATGTGGTGAGAAAATGCTTAAAGTAGGACTATACATTAAATAATGTGGGAAATACTGAAGAGAGTCTGACCTGAACTAGTGTTATTGGGGATATGGTTAAGAACAGGAAGGTTTACACTGCCACCTAGTGGCAGAAACTATTTGCTGCAGCTGGGATAAATGGCTGAGGAGAGAAGTGGAAGAATATATGGGAATGGATACCACTGCAGGCTGCTAGCAACTCGCAATGGGGCACTACACAAGCAGACTAATAAAGCAAAGGAAAGAGGTCAAACAGTAGAGTACACACATACACTCTCTGCCAAGTACAGCATGCCTTTTGTTTGTACTGGATTAAGCTCTAGTCTTGAGCTCAGATCAGTTATATCTTAGCTCAAGAGAAGTATCCCATATGTATTTCTCTGAGACAGTAAAGACAGGCAAAGGATCCTGACAGGAGGAGAGGCATAAATGAATATCATTAGCGGCAACTTGATAATAAATGTTCTTCCTCCTAAAGATCTCCCTAAGTAGCTATGGCATGAATACTGTAAACAACAAGGGAACTCAATACAGCAAAAATACCTGGTAGTTGGCATAGGGGATTAAGGCTATGTGCTGTAGTTCCTCTGGTACAATGTTTGATTCCCTCAGCCTCCTGTGTCTACTGTATGATCTTGAGAAAGTTACGTAGCCAGCTAGTACCTGTATGGAAACTGGAAATTTGGGCTAGTCTTCTCAATGATCCTCAGGTCTTCAAGCCTAGTAACTGCCTATGAGAAACGATGGAAACTAATGACACAACACACATCAAAGAGAATGAGGAAAAAAGCCTAGTAACTGCCTATGAGCAGGGATGCAAACTAGTGACACAACACACATCAAGGAGAATGTGGAAAAAGTTTCAAATAAGAAACAATCATTAGGAGCAGCCTGAGAGTTAGAATTTAAACCACTCCAAAATAATGCAATTCATTTTTTTTTACCGCTGAGTAGTTAGACTCCCCTCTCTGCCTTGTCCTAAATACAGTGTGCACACCAGAGAAGACTTTGCCCTACAACACCTCTGCTTCTGAACACATCCCTGGATTAACTGTTCCAGACCTACATAACTGCCTCTTTGAACTCAGCACATACACCTGCTAACCGACTAACTGCAAGACCACAGGGATTTCCTGACAGAAACTAGGCAAGGACAACCTGCACTATCTGGCTGAACCTTGCCCTGACAGCACCTCTGTTTCTGAATGCATCCCTAGTTTCATTGTTCCAAACCTACAGAACTGCATCTCTGAAATCAACACACACCTGCTAACTTACTCCAAGACCACAGGGATTTCCTGACAGAAGCTAGGCAAGGAGAGCCTACACTATCTGCCAAGTATATTATAGCTAAAATGGATGCCTGGGCTGTACTACCATATACACATTGCATACGTGTGTCCTCTTAAATGTAAATGGTGTGCATATGTATAGAGGGCGTAGTCAGCATTACTCTAAGTAACATCCCATAAAAGACTGTCCAATAGTTCTGTATAAATGTGTAACTTAGCATTTACCCTAATATAATAATTCCAATGAAAAGTACTAATAAATGTAATGCACGGAATCTCCAATAAGTGCTTGCTCACCTTTGGTAGAACAATAGCAAGAATACACTCCGTTCGTTAAAATCAGCTATTTATTGCCCATGACAGAATGACAATGATAGATACATCCAACAAATAGGCTTTGTACCAAAATTCGAAAGTCCATGAAAATAGAGAACGATGGTTGAAGTACATCCAACAAGTTCACTTAGTGCCAAAATATTTAAAAGTCCATAAAAATGGAGAATGTGAATAAATTCACTTTGAGCCAAAGTATTCAAAAGTCCATAAAAATGGAGAACGTAGGTTAAGCGCTTTCACCCGATATTCGGGCTTCTTCAGAACACTGTATACGAAAAAAATACGCCTTAAATAAACATTTTGGCGCCAAAAATGTTTTGAAAAGTTAAAGGGACATGGCCCTATAATTATGTTATCCTGAAATTTCACATGCTCTTTAGTTAAGCATTCACTATGAAGGCAAAAATGTTCAAAACATATTCACAATATTTTCAAAAGTGTATACAAGTCTAAATGACTATCAAAACTACTACACATATGTTACATAGTGAACACTTGATTTACATTTTAAACCATCGGTGATGCAAATAAACCTTTTTGCTAACTTTTACAAAACATCTCTTGACAGTGATCTGTCAATTATTAATTGTAATAAAATATACTAAAAATGATATCACTAAGCATTGTATATATATATATATATATATATATATATATATATATATATATATATATATATATACTAGTACATATATCTAAAATACTATATATTGTTAACATTTTTTTAAAAAATGTATAAAAAACTAAATAGATTAAACTACTACACTTTTAAATACACGCTAATCTTTTGTTGTTGTATATACTGTCGAACCCCATCTATTACTTCTCCTGTACTTGTCTAGAAATATAATTTGATGGGTGGATGCTTGCTCTTAATCTTCACACAATTTATAAAAATATTATAAGGGTGGATGCTTGCTCTTAATGTTCACACAATTTATAAAAGTATTACTGGTGACTACTACCCATTTAATTACGTACCATAATGGAACATTAAACAGAAATAAACCGTCCGTTCTGTCACTATTCCTATGTATGCATAATATATGATTGATATATGCGTTGATATGATGGACAATGTGACTAAATATATTTTAGAAGAGTTGGGAAAAAAGTATAAACCTTTATTAGGATTAGGGAAACAAACATCAGTAGAACCTTCCACTGACTTAAATATAAATATCAATGGTGGTAAAAACAAAAATAAAAATATTAAGACAAGCCGTCAGAGAGCATTTATTATGTTATACAGTCCCGTATCTAGAGATATTATTGATTTATTGACTAAATATTGGTATTTAATAACTGGTGACTCCATATTATCTGAAGTTATGGGAATGAAACCAGGAATAGTTTACAAAATGGGCAACAATATTAAAATGTTATTGCAAAAACATATACAACATGATAAGAAGTATAATACCACAATAAAAGATTATACTAAGAAATGTGGACGTTGCAATCAATGTAATTACATTAATGAAAACAAGGAAATTAAACTACAGAATATTATGAGAACAAAAATAAAGTGTTTAAAGGGCAATTGCAACTCTAAAATGATAGTATATTTGGCGACTTGTAATCAATGCCATTGTTACTACGTGGGAAAGATGGAGAGGACTTTAAATAAACATATTTATGAACACAATTACAAAATTAGAAAGAAGGATTCAACTAATGCACTGTCAAGACACGTAGAAACAAAGGGACATACTAAAGGATTTAAATTTGCAATAATAGATACTACCAAAGTTGATCCTAGAGGGGGCGACATTAAAACACATTTATTATATAAGGAGGTATGGTGGCAAATCTATTTGGATGCCACCACCACACCTGGATTAAATGACAGTATTTCATTAAAATCAATTTTAACACATTAAAATTAATCAGTTCAATTTTTAATATAACTAACAAATTTATATTAGATAAGACCAATTTTAATTAATTAATTATTGATTTGAACTATAGTTATACAATAAAGGACAAAAATTTTATGTATAATAATTTTATGTACAATAAATTTTATGTAAATAATACTCAAGTTATTGAGAGATTTTCATCATTACATTTATTTAGAAGGACAGTCATCCCTTCTTAGGATTTTTGAATTTTAGCATAAGAAAGTTGAATAAGATGTTAACCCAAACATATTCAAAAGAGATTTGCGTATGGTTGGCATACATTCGTTCCTTGTTTTAATTCAGGTCAGTTGTTAACAGCTTTCATTTAATATAGTTTAACTATACACAAGATATTAAATAATCGGGAGCTATATTAATTTATTATTTATTAATTAAATATTTATTATTTATTAATTAAATATTCAACATGACAAGGGCGAAGTATGAATATAATCCAATAGCGTAATATTTCTATATTTGATTTACTTCATATGCCCTATATATTACGCATACGTAGGAATAGTAACAGAACGGACTGTTTATTTCTTTTTAATGTTCCATCATGGTGCGTAATTAAATGGGTAGTAATCACCAGTAATACTTTTATAAATTGTGTAAACATTAAGAGCAAGTATCCACCCTTATAATATTTTTATAAATTGTGTGAAGATTAAGAGCAAGCATCCATATTTCTAGACAAGTACAGGAGAAGTAATAGATGGGGTTCGACAGCATATACAACAACAAAAGATTAGCGTGCATTTAAAAGCGCAGTAGTTTAAACTATTTAGTTTTTTATACATTTTTTTAAAAAATGTTAACAATATATAGTATTTTAGATATATGTACTAGTATAGATATATATACAATGCTTAGTGATATCATTTTTAGTATATTTTATTACAATTAATAATTGACAGATCACTGTCACAACATGTTTCGTAAAAGTTAGCAAAAAGGTTTATTTGCATCACTGATGGTTTAAAATGTAAATCAAGTGTTCACTATGTGATGGTTTAAAATGTAAATCAAGTGTTCACTATGTAACATATGCGTAGTAGTTTTGATAGTCATTTAGACTTGTATACACTTTTGAAAATATTGTGAATATGTTTTGAACATTTTTGCCATCATAGTGAATGCTTAACTAAAGAGCATGTGAAATTTCAGGATAACATAATTATAGGGCCATGTCCCTTTAACTTTTCTAAACATTTTTGGTGCCAAAATGTTTATTTAAGGTGTATTTTTTTAGTATACAGTGTTCTGAAGAAGCCCGAATATCGGGTGAAAGCGCTTAACCTACATTCTCCATTTTTATGGACTTTTGAATACTTTCGCTCAAAGTGAATTTATTCACGTTCTCCATTTTTATGGACTTTTAAATATTTTGGCACTAAGTGAACTTGTTGGATGTACTTCAACCATCGTTCTCTATTTTCATGGACTTTCAAATTTTGGTACAAAGCCTATTTGTTGGATGTATCTATCATTGTCATTCTGTCATGGGCAATAAATAGCTGAGTTTAACGAATGGAGTGTATTCTTGCTATTATTCTACCAAAGGTGAGCGAGCACTTATTGGGGATTCCGTGCATTACATTTACCCTAATATAGCATAAGAATAATAGCATGTATTTGCTAAACATAGTTTTACTACCTGCCATTTGATCCTTCAGCTTTTCTCCCCTCACCCTCTCTGCCTTCCCCATCATATTCAAAGGGATAATTCAAACATCCTTAACTCAAATGAACAGACTCTGACTAACAATATTATACTATACTGTTAAGCACCACACCCTTTAAAATGTGCAATTTGATTGTTAAGCTCCTCACCCCCACCCTCTACCTTCCCCAATGCACTCAAAGGGAAAGTTCAACATCCTTAACTCAAATGAGCAAACTCTAGCTAAGAATATTGCATTACACCTTTAAGCAGTATACCCTATAAATATGGTTTCCTTTGGACTTTTATATCATGTATTATTCTTATAGTTGTGTACAACAGCTAGGCTGAAGTTCTGACCTGCAATGAGTATAACCCACTGATTACTTCTTTTGGGATTTCCAAATATTCTCATCAGGTGGATCCTGCTCCATTTGCCCTCGCTTTGCTCTTCTACCCTACGCTACCCCAATACTCTTGACACCCTTCTTACTCTACATTTATTCTGCACCATACCCCACCTACTGACAGATTTCTAAACTCAGCATCAGTGTAGATTAAAACTCCCCCTCACAATATGATTACCTTATGCCTTAATCATTTCAGCCTCTCTCTCTCATCCATCCCAGCCAAATCCTACCCAGTTTAACCACTCAGTGGCAAGATAGTTAAAATCTCCTCCCCCATGATAAATTACCTAATCCCTTAATCATCTCAGACCCTTTATGTATATCCCAGACAACCACTATCCTTTTATAACACCCCAGTCCTTGTTTTTCCCATCCACCTTTCCATCTAAAGACTTTCCCTAAACACTAGCCCTCACCTCTCCCCTGATCAGTAACTCTTGTATACAAAATGTCATTCCTTATATTATCCTCCCATATTCTAGTAATGACTTCCCACTTAACTTACCATCACTTTCCCTTAAACTACATGGCTACAATCCTAACCTCCAGAACTTAACCTAGCCTCTTTCTCCACTACTGGCTGTCTTAAATATAGACTACTTCACTGTGATCACCCCTCCCTCAAAACAAAACAGCTGCTCATACCCACCCTGAAAAATTATTTAAAATGGTTGCTTCAGACCTCAACGATTCAGTTGTGTGGGGACATGCACCCAAACCCTGATCCTGCTAATCTAAACATAAACCTCAATATCACCAGTTCCAGCAAACACCATAACAGCTCAGATAACTATTCTCTTTCAATTACACGTGATCCCTTCAATAATGCCCCCTTTACTTCTTATACAAAGATGTTTTCCATCCAATCCAATTCACATTTACAGACATACAAGTCTCCCACTCCATCAAGCACAAGTCCAGTCAAAAAACTAATTCTGATAACATTAAATCTTTATAGTATTTGTAATAAAATTATAGATCTTCATGCCTGGATGTCATTTTATTCCTAATATATCCTAGCCATCACAGAAACATGGCTTAAATCCAATATGAAAGATACAGAAATATCACCTGCAGGCTATAACATTATGAGGACTGACTGATCCCAGAAAAAAGGAGAAGGAGTCATCTTACTGTACCCCAACTCCTATAACCTCTCCTCTTATTCCAACTTCATCCCCAAATTTCATAACACGTAAGGCTAAACTCTAAAAAAAAAATCTGTATTATTGCAATGTACACCCCCCTGGTAACAACATATCCATACTCAAAAAGAATTTATCTACTGTGTAACTAGTACTATTACTTATGAAAAAAAAATCATTCTGGATGATGTCAATATTGACTGGTAAAATGAAACCTCTGCCAGTCCCTCATCTTATTACATCTCCCTCATCTTATGTAAATGTAGTAATCACAACACCTTCGAGATACAACAAAAGTAATAAAGGCACAATTCTTGATTGGCTTTTAGTCTCAGAGCCTAGTAAATATACTATTGTTGGAACCTATCCTAACTCCCTAGGTAACCATTTCCCTGCATACACACACAGACTTATCACTCATCACCCTAATACCCATCAACTTAAACCAACCAGGAATCTTGCAAAATTTAACTATTATTTATTTAACAATATCCCAAGGTCTTTGGTCTATATTAAAAACTGTCCCATTAGATGACAAAATTACAACTCTTAATACCTTTTTTAAACACCTTAAATAACCATGCCTCTCTACATGTAAAAAGAGTAACAGTAAAATGCTCCCCTAACTATCAACCCTCACAAAAAACATTATGCGTACCAGAGACAAGGCTTAGCGGGAATGGTGAAATCACCCCCGCCCCCCAAAAAAAAAAAAACGTTCCTTGATACAGGGAATTTTATAATCAAATTAAAAATCAAATATATGAAGATAAGAAAGAATGTTATGACCATTACAACTTACAAATGATCCAAAAAATTCTGGTCCTCTATTCACACACTACTCAATCCTGGGTCAAAAGAAAGATCTGCATCCCTCTCAAACCTGCTCCACACTCAAAATAGTGACTGCATACTTTATAGAGAGCTTTGCTGCCCTCATCAACAGCACATCTCCCTCCCATGCACAAACCCATAACATATTACCACCTGCCCCCTTCACTACCACATTAACTTCTGAAAAATGATAATCTTTAGCCAGAAATGCTAACAACTTTACTTTAAAACCTTTAACAATATCTACTGTAAAAAGCTGCTACTTAAACTTAGACCTTGCTCCACAGCTGCCATCAGCCTCCCACCTGAACACCTCAAGATGGAAGCAGAAGCCATATATTACACAGAAGCTATCTTAATCCATAGATCCATACAGGAATCTTATGTCCCAGCCATTTGGAAAATATCATATGTCACCCCACTGCACAAGGGAAGAAACTCTGCAGAAGTCTCTAACTTTTGCCCCATTGCAATTCTCTCCCCTCTCTAAAAAAAATCATAGAAAAATGTATTTACACTCAACTTCTTCACCATCTCGTTTCAGAACAGCTATTAACCAGTATTCTATATGGATTCTGCCCTGCTCATAATACAACTACTACACTATTATCTTTTGTAGATAATATAAACAAGAAGAGAGACTCTAGCAAATTTATCTCTTCCATATTTCTAGATTTGTCCAAAGCCTTTGATACTATCTCACATAGCAAACTCCTTCAATAACTGTATTATCTCGGCCTATTCCCTCCTTCACATCAGTGATTTAAAAGCTACCCATCTGACAGACAGTAAACTGTTAGATGGCAATATACTTTCTCTCTTTACCTCTCTGTTACCACTAGTGTATCCAAAGGATCAATTTTTGGTCCACTTCTCTTTAACATTTTCATTAATTACCTCTATACATCTTCTAGGCAAGCATCCGATATACAGTATGCTGATGATTCAACACTAATATGCTCATCTGACACTGTGGAGCATCTTCCTGAAATCACACAAGGAGCATTCTCCTCTGTTAAAAACTGGTTTCACAATACCCAGTTATTACTTAACCCCAAATAAAACAAACCCCCCCAAAAAACAAAAGTATTCCTCTTCCAACCCAATAATACCTGAGGGACAAATCCAGCTTCAAAATCTTCTCACTTAACATTACTGAGATAGAAAGTGCATCTCATACAAACCTGCTTGGTGTAACAACTGATGGCAACCTCAGATTTGAACACCACATTCAAAATAATATATATAAAAAATAACTCACCAGCAACTTGGCATGCTTTATAGACATGAAAACATTCTTACTAACTCTGTTAAAACCATGCAAGCAACCACTTCCTTCCTTCCTTCACTCTTATATGGTGCCCCTATCCTTAACAAATTACAGGAATCTGATAAAACTAAACTTGCAATATGCTACAACAAAGCTGTTAAATTTGCAGCCAATAAACAATACTATACACATCACTGCAAAGCCCTTAAAAGTTTGAACTGGCTTGAACTATCCCACTACCTGGGCTTCGAAAACTAGCTACTTCCTACAACATCATTTATAAACCCCATGCCTGTCTTATACTAAGGTCTATTATTCCTTCCTCAGACCCAAACAGACCCCCTTGTTCTAATGATAAGCAACTTGTCACCATCTTTAAATCTCAAACACAATTGGAAATAGCCTTTACTGCTTCTCTGTTGCCAAAAAATTGAATTCTATTCCACAGGCTATTAGATCTGCAACTTACCATCCATCTTCTGAAAGGCCAGCTATCAAACTCATGGCTCTGCTCATGCTATACCTCCAGTTGACCATTAATCTTATATACTTTTCACCACCCCTATCTATACAGATTCTCTACCCACCTCCACTTTGTCATCTTTACATCACTATCCTACCCTCTCTACCACTTTACATAACCTTTTCCTATGACCCCCTCTCCATTTATACTAAGCTATCCTCCTCTCTCTCTCCCCCTTTTTAATAAGTAAAAATCGTGAGTTTAGTTCAATTGTAAATATACTGTGAACTGGCAAAAGGCTGATCTCCAGAATAGTATATAATGTTTTATTTGACTTTTTATCATTGCTCTTTTTGTAACATATTTTTAGTATATATCTATACCTTACAATATTGCTGTTTATTTTTGAAATGTATAATTTTCAGCTGTTTCTTATGTCATGTGTTTGAAACTTTATTTTCTCTGTTAAGTTCTCCCTGGGCCTCTGCTGAAAAGGGGCTCTCATGACTCTGTCAGACTTTCCCAGTAAACAAATGTCAATAAATAAAAAAGTAAAATAAAACCATGATAATTAGTAGCAAAGGGTCCCATGGTTGCTGATACTAAACATTTCTGAGTGTTGGAGTACGACTGTAATTCCTTACCAGCAGAGGGTCATTTTCCACCAAAATAAATCTAATCTTCATACTGTGTCAAGATCTAAAAAAGGGCTGACAGAGGTCTATGATTTTATGAAGGATGAGGAAAAATGCATCTGAGAGTAACATGTCCTCTCAGCCTTTCATATCAAGGGAATTTTAGAGACAGGGCAGAAATAGATCCTTCAACAGCTTTTTAAGATCACAATGAACAGTACCACTAATAAAGATAAAGAGAAGTTTCCTACTCTGAGTATTTCAACATTTGAAAAATGACTCCACTCAGTGACTCTAGGCATAACTAAGCCAACCTTATGGGGCAAGTATCAGATTTGAAGTAGGTAGGCTGCATAGATGAAAACAACATTTATAACCTAGAATACAAATGCAAAAAGTAAAGTGAACCAAACCAATGTAAAAGCTGGCCACATAAAACAAAAATCCCAGAATAATTCAAAATGCTCATTTGTGAATGCTTTCACAGTTACAAGCATTACTTCATCAGACATAATTGCACTTCATCCACTCATTTATATCACATTCAACCAATAAAATCACATAATCAATTAAGTAACCAATTAGTCGCATAGCAACATAATCATATTAATATTAAATATGTATAAAAATGTGTATAAAATACTGAAAAATAAAATGTACTGTATACATACATGTAACAAAAGCCATTAATGTAAATAATGAAATAAGCACAAATGCATTAGCTAAACATGTTATACAATATTGCCCCTCCAATAGTTTTTAAATTTTTGTTAATGAAAGTAGTTCAGTTCAGTGAACGTGGAGGTGACATCAGGAACAGGTCAGAGATTTCAGAAAGAAAATGGATTATTAGAATGAGAGCCAACAGAAGTAGAGGCTTGAACAATTAAATCTCCATAAAACTTGCTCTGAAAGCCAGGCATAATTATAGGCAGTATATAAATAGGACAAATTTGAAATGGCTTTTGTTACATGTATGTATATGTGTTTTATTTTTCAGTTGTCATACATGTATAATATTCATACGATTATGTTGCTATGTGACTGATAGTTTAATTGATTATGCGATTTTTGAATGTGATATAAATAATCAGTGAATGAAGTGCAACTATGTCTGATGAAATCTCCTAATGATGTGGCCATCCTACAAAAGGGCCTCAATGAGACAGATGCCTGGTGTCAAAGCCATGACCTCAAACTCAATGCCAAAAAGTGCATTGTCATCCCTTTTGGTAAAAACTCTGTATCTATGAACTACCACATAGGCGGTAGTCTACTTAACACCGAAAGTGTGATAAGGGACCTTGTGACACAGGTGGGACAGTAGTCTCTCCTTTGATAATCACATCGCCACAGTAGTCAGGAAATCCTTCTACATGGCACACATCACAAAAGGTTTCTCATCCAGGAAAAAAGAGGTCATTGTTCCCCTCTACTCATCACTCATAAGACCCATTATAGAGTACAACGCCCCTTTTGGTATGTACCTCACAAGACATCTACAACAACTGGAAAGGCCACAGAAATACCTCACAAAGAGGATTACTAGCCTCAAACAGATGCCATACGCAGACCGTCTCAAAAAACTCCAGCTTTACTCTATCACATATCGCCTACTCAGAGGCGATCTCTGCCTAACATACAAAGCTATGTCAAACCCAGAGCTGTTGGACATGCTCCATGTAAAGAAATTCCAATCCCTCCAAGCTACATGCTCTAGGGACCTAAACCTTGTCACCACAATAAACAGAACATGCTGGGGGGATAGATTCCTGTCTCAGAGACTTCCCATACTCTGGAAAAAACTACCTATCTATATCAAACAAAACTCCTCATTAGCACTCTTCAAGAAAAATCTTGATGATTGGATGGGAGATAGGAAATTCACCCTGGGGATCACTTCTGTGGCTCTGCTTGACAGGGGCACAGGAAAATAATTTTCTTGGGAGGCAAAAGCCAGGGCACCATTTTGCTAGGCTTATATAGGCCCTAGGGCCAATAGCCGAGTACCTACCTATGAACCTATGAACCTATGAAGCAGTGCTTGTAACTGCGAAAGCATTCACAAATTGAAGTTATGAATTATTCTGGGATTTTTGTTTTATGTGGCCAGCTTCTACATTGGTTTGGTTCACTTTACTTTTTGTATTTGGATTCTATGTTTTTTTAATTTTAAGTGAACCATTTGTCTTGTCTGCCATCTATAGTGTTTGGCTCTAGCATTGATAACCTCATCATAAATGACATAATTACACTACTTCAGCTGAAATCTAGAAGTTTTTCATTAGAAAGTCTGGAAGGCCAAATGGGTGACACTATGGCAATTATGATTACTTTATCCTGGATGCATTTTCTGCAAAGGGGGTGTGGATCTCCAAGATACAAGACACTCTGGGCTATACATAGTCCTTGAGCCATTTGAATGCAGCTGAATTATTCAATGACGTAAAGATGCCACTGGGCTCAAAACATGCCTTTTCATATAAAATCTCCATCCTTTAAGCAAAATAATGCTCATCCACAATGAGCTTATCCTCAATGTTCTGCTTTGTTATTTTCACTCCAACCTCAATCTGGTCCTGTGTAATGATCAAACCAAAGCCTGGCTAACTTCTGTTTGCCTGTTCATCCAGGACCCAATGAGGCATAATCAGGGCCCCATCCTTCTGTACAAAGAATTGACATATATTTGAGGTATTCCGATTTTTAGTATCCTAATTGTCTTTCACTATTGTCAGAACATGAGACTGTTGTGAACCATAGCAAATAAATAATACTGTACTATTAGATGAAGAATGGCTAATCTACTGCAGTGAATGAACAGCCTGTTCTTATGAGCTCTGTATAAATGACAAGAGACTAAGATGTCTGGCAATATTACAGGATACTGAACTGGTATTGCCTTATTTCCTTAATATGCTGCCATAAATATATAAGCAAATAAAGTCCATTGTTATGAATAAAGCTCATTTACCATGTGTGCGACTACTGAACACACACTGCCACTATGATTTAGACAGTCACAAAAATGTTTACCATCTCATAAAGAAAATGTTGGCTGCAGAACCATTTGATTAATGCTTCATTTAATAACCACTGTGACAACTAATGACAGTTATGGTAGCTTGTGAAAGCAGTCCCTGGGAATGGTTTTGTTTGCTGCTTATTTGAAGCACATGTGTAAAATATGTAGTGTATATACGTGTGGATATTTATATATTTGTATATGAGTGTGTGTGTGTGTGTGTGTGTGTGTGTGCGTGTGTATATTATATATATATATATATATATATATATATATATATATATATATATATATATATATATATATATATATATATATATACATACATATATACACACATACACACACACAAATTAAGTGAGAGTTAAAGGATTAGAGCTAATGGAAGGGCTAAGAAGTTAAGGGAGATCAAGCTAGTGGGCTAGTGGCAGATAAAGCATTTGCTTTTTCACACAATTGACAGCAAGTACTTCATAAACTATTAGCACATCAGCACTTATAGAAGACCCATATTTATGTTTGATTTACAAAGGAAAAAGAATACAGAAACCACTTTTATGCTCTGGAGTGAAAAATAAATCACACTGTTTACTTTTTGTATATTAAGCAGACTTTTCCATCAAATGAATCTGATTTCATAATGTCTGTTTTAGGACTACTTGAGTAGTGATCCTATGAAGCTACAATATACTAAAGAAAAGCTGAGAAATAAAAATGATTCACACATTTGGACAGTTACATTGTCAGTTTGAAATAGAAGATTGTATCATCACTGTGTATGTCCACATTGGCATTTAGGCATAATCCATATCATTGTCTTTGGAATGCCTGAGTATTAATATTCCTATTGTGCAGTGAGTACATATATAATCCTTATGTTAAATACAATGTTGCCTTGTTTTCATTGAGGAAACATATTTCCAAATTTCACCTCATCTTAGTTGAATCTCCAAAATTAGTTTCATTGTTTCTCATGTGGTTGTAGCAGTTGTTTTCAAAGGTGAAATAATATATTATATTTTGTGCTATGGAAAAATAATTGATGACAAGAACCCATGAGAATGAGATCTCTATATGAATTGCATTCACCAACATTTTGATTCCTTCCAACACCTATCCCTCCATACAAGGCTGCATCCATGCAAACCTTATGTGCTTATATAATCTTGGAGTAAAGAGAAATCTCTACATATATAGTAAGCATTCAGAGTTGACCTTGATTTTGCCTGTTTTCTGAAAATCTGACTCACATAGATGATATTCAGCCAAGTAAACTAATTCCATTTTTCTTCCTTATAATTGGAACCTATTTTCTTTTAATTGTGGTACATTTTCCTGCCGCAGTGAGTACAGTGTTCATTGCCAAGGGGGTTGCACTGTGCCAAATATATATAACTCTGTCTTTCATTGAAATTTGTACAGATAAAGCCATTTCCTTTCTCAACATGTATCTTTTCATTGTGCTGCTTATTTTACTTTATATCACACCCCCATAATGTTTTGTGAACTATTTGTGCATTTATTTCTGTTTAATGTAATCCCATCTGTGGCCCTACTTTGTAAGAATGATGCTATTATTTTCCCTTGCTCCCATTCTTGTATCCATAGTTAATGCTTTGGACAATTAATAAATGGCACTATGGCTCTGTTGTGACCGTCTCCTGTCAGAGTTCCATAACAAGCATTATAGAAACAGTACATCAGGCATGCATCAATGTAGCTGCTAATTAATCTTTTGGAATGTAACAGCTTTATGTCATATTACTAAACTGGATTTCCAGCACCTCTGAGTATTAATTTCATACATCTATATATCGAGTTTCTGTTACTCATTATTAATGGATAAAGGCTTTCATTGTGAAATTTCATAGTAGAGTACACTGGTTATGGTGAGCCGTGTCACTGAAAAAATCCCATCTGAAATGAAATTAAACATTTCACTCTTGGTCTGTTAACTTCATGTGATGTTTTATTGCTGTAATGAGCTCAGACGTGCTTGTTTGTCATTAGACAGAGCTCAGCAGCTGCTGGTAGCATAGTATTACTTGTACTATTTTGCAGTTTAATAACAGATTAAAATATTTTAATTAAGTAATTCTATCCTCTACAGAGTCAGGCTGTTAAGTATATAGTTCAACAAACTCAAACACAGCAGCTGATAAGAAGCAAACGTAAATGTTTCATTTGTAATCATCTCCAGGGTTTTGGATGAAGAATCAATGCAAAGCTGATAGCTGAAGATGTCCTGTTTGAACTGTGTTGGCAGTGTTTGCCAAAGTAAAAATAAACAGCTATATTATCAGAAGGTTCACTGTCAGCACTTTTGGCTCATTTTCATTTATTCGGTCTCCATCAAATTGTTGCATATGTTTTTCTTTTCTTATTGCTATTTTCTTCCTAATAAATACGCTACAGGATAAAGTATCCTGGAAGGTAAAGGAAGTCATTTGAAATAGTCCATGTGATAGTAGTATTACAAGACATAAGATGTAGGAACACCTGTCACTTACTAGCATTTCTTAAATTTTTTTTTTTAATTAAGTCATTTTTCATGGTGTGGTCATATGTACCACCATGATTTGTGAGAGGTTTGCCTAAATGCAGTAACTCAAACACTTTGCACCTTGCACACTAATTTTAGATATATAAAACATTCATCAGCCTAAAATATCATTGCATTTAATGTTAGTTCTCTGGGTGTAGTTGAAAGATTTTACCAATTTATTGATAGTGTGACCACTTGTAAAAAAGTGCAACTAAAAACACACATCTGTGCAAAGGAAACCACAGCAAAGAATTGCATTACAGTAATAAACAATTTTGTTGAAATTTATAGAAATTATTAAGACATGTAATAACTCATACCTAGTACATGTTATGGACAGAGGTAGACCTGTAAGTAGGGTTAGCAAAGTGGATAAATTCCCTAGTTGTAGACTGCCATGTGGTATAAGTTGCAATTGATAATGTTACGTTAGTATATTACTGGCATTGATTTGTGAATGCAGTACAGCTTTTATGGTTTGGCTGAAGTGACTAAGCCTATCATGTGGTGAGCATGTGTGATAGTAATTATAGCAAGCTGCTTGTTAAAGTCTGTCAAACATGTTGCTTCAGTGTGGAGAAGAGTTACTTTTTTTTCCAACTTTTAGCCTGGGAATTCGTGTTCATCATTTTGAGGAGGTGAGGGCGCCAGTATGGGGATCTGATAAGCTAGTTATTGTTTTGTGAGATGTAGAAATCAGTAAATTAACTATGTGGCCAAGAAAAACAGAGCTTAAATGTTCTGCTCAGCTAGTTTGCTGATAAACACAGCTACTAAGGAGAACTGAATTCTCAGCTTTTAAAGGTACTCAGAATTATATATACATTATTATGTTGGAATGAGCATTTAAAAGAGAAACTATAATACTCTACAGACAGAAAACACCAGGTTGATGATCCAGTATCATGCCAAGCATATTTAATATTGCTTGTAAAATTAGACACTTGTTATAGGGTTCAGCACTCTGGATTTAGTGATGTTTACTATAGAACCTGACAAGGCCATATTAGCAGTTGTACTCTGCCTGGAATTCAAGGCTTTTAAGTCTGTGCCATAAAGGTGGCTGAGTGAAAACCTGCAGGGGCTAAATATAAGTTCAGAACTGGAGAAACAGGTTGCTGAATGGTAAGACACAGACCACTGGGGTGAGAAGGATGATATCCAGAATAAAGAAACTAGGTAGGGTAGTACCACAGGGATCTGCCCTTGGGGCAGTGTCCTTCTGTGGAGGTAGTGTAGTATCAAAGGAGTCTGTTCTTCATGCAGTCCTGTTCTGTGAAGGTAGTGTAGTACCACAGGGGTCTGTCCTTGGTGCAGTGATCTTCTGTGTAGGTAGTGTAGTACCACAGGTGTCTGTCCTTGGTGCAGTGCTCTGTGTAGGTGATGTAGTACTACAGAGGTCTGTCCTTGGTGCAGTGCTCTTCTGTGTAGGTAGTGTAGTACCACAGGGGTCTGTCCTTGGTGCAGTGCTCTTCTGTGTAGGTAGTGTAGTACCACAGGGGTCTGCCCTTGGGGCAGTGCTCTTCTGTGGAGGTAGTGTAGTACCACAGGGGTCTGTCCTTGGGGCAGTGCTCTTCTGTGGAGGTAGTGTAGTACCACAGGAGTCTGTCCTTGGTGCAGTGATCTTCTGTGTAAGTAGTGTAGTACCACAGGGGTCTGTCCTTGGGGCAGTTCTTCTCTGTGGATGTAGTGTATTAGCAAAGGGGTCTGTCCTTGGGGCAGTGCTCTTCTGTGGATGTAGTGTAGTACCACAGGGTTCTGTCCTTGGGGCAGTGCTCTTCTGTGTAGGTAGTATAGTACCACAGGGGTCTGTCCTTGGGGCAGTGCTCTTCTGTGTAGGTAGTGTAGTACCACAGGGGTCTGTCCTTGGGGCAGTACTCTTCTGTGCAGGTAGTGTAGTACCACTTGGGTCTGTCCCTGGTTCTATCCTCTTCTTTGGATGTAGTGTAGTACTGCAGGGGTCTGTCCTTGGGCCAGTACTCTTCTGTGCAGGTAGTGTAGTAAAAGAGGGGTCTGTCCTTGGTACAGTGCTCTACTGTGGAGGTAGTGTAGTACCACAGGGGTCTGTCCTTGGGGAAGTGCTCTTCTGTGCAGGTAGTGTAGTACCACATGGGTCTTTCCTTGGGGCATTGCTCTTCTGTTTAGATAGTGTAGTATCACCTGGGTCTGTCCTTGGGGCAGTGCTCTTCAGTGTAGGTAGTGTAGTACCACAGTGGTCTGTCCTTGGTGCAGTGCTCTTCTGTGGAGGTATTGTAGTACCACAGGGGTCTGTCCTTGGTGCAGTGCTCTTCTGGGTCCATAGTGTAGTAGTGCAGGGGTCTGTCTTTGGGGCAGTGCTCTTCTGTGTAGGTAGTGATATACCACAGGGGTCTGTCCTTGATACAGTTGTCTTCTGTGTAGGTAGTGTAGTACCACATGGGTCTGTCCTTGGGGCAGTGCTCTTCTCTGGATGTAGTGTAATACCACAGGGGTCTCTTCTTTTGTGTAGTGTAGTACCACAGGGGTGTGTCCTTGGTACAGTGCTCTTTTGTGGAGGTATTGTAGTACCACAGGGTTCTGTCCTTTGGGCAGTGCTCTTCTGTGTAGATAGTTTACTACCACAGGGGTCTGTCCTTGGTGAAGTGCTCATCTGTGGATGTAGTGCAGTACCACAGGGGTCTGTCTGTGGTGCAGTGCTCTTCTGGGTAGACAGTGTGGTACCACTGTGGTCTGTCCTTGTTGCAGTGCTCTTTTGTGTAGGTAGTGCAGTATCACAGGGGTCTGTCCTTGGGGTAGTGCTCTTCTTTGGAGGTAGTGTAGCAGTACTGGGGTCTGTCTTTGGGGCAGTGCTCTTCTGTGTAGGTAGTGTAATACCACAGGGGTCAGTATTTGGTGCAGTGCTCTTCTGTGTAACGTAGTGTATCACTGCAGGGGTCTGTCCTTGGGGCAGTGCTCTTCTGTGTAGGTAGTGTAGTACCACAAGTGTCTGTCCTTGGTGCAGTGCTCTTTTGTGTAGCTAGTGTAATACCACTGGGTTCTGACCTTGG